>NC_089829.1:34165321-34263247 GCF_035046505.1 Tiliqua scincoides
CGAAGCAGGGCTTCTGAAGCAGATCTCAGTGCAGTGGCGTCACTAGGATTCGTGTCACCCGGTGCGGGAGGCCTGTGTGTCACCCCATGTAGTGGGCGGGGCAACACCCAAGGTGGGCATGATGATGTACCATCGCCCCGCTCGCACCGATTTTTTGGCTGTACCTTTTGTTATAACTCAGATATTTCAATGTGGATTGTTTCATTGCATTCTGCATGAAATTACACATTGATTGATATATAACATGATGGTATTATTCCTCCAAATTCTGATTTTAGTGATTTTGAAAACTTGTAGAGTCTCTACACACACCCCGTGTCAACTTACTAACAACTTATTGTAGCAGTTCTTAAACTTTTAGCACTGGGACCCACTTTTTAGAATGACAATCTGTCCAGGACCCATTGGAAGTGATGTCATGGCCAGAAGTGACATCATCAAGCAATTAAAATAATTTTAAATAATTTTAAATTAAAATAAAATAATTAAATAAGGGGGAGCCAGTCCTGTTCCACCAAGTTAATCTACTCTGAAGTAAGTCCTATTGTGGTCAATGGGGCTTACTCTCAGGAAAGTGTGGGTAGGATTGCAGCCTGTGAGCCCAATCCTATGCATGTCTACTCTGAAATAAGTCCCATAGTGGTCAATAGGGCTTACTCTGTAGTCTACCTGCAACAATGACCCCCAGAAAGAATCAGTGAGATTTCCAGCCCTCCCCAGTGCCCAGTTTAAAGTTCTTCTATTTCCAGTATATCAAGATAAAGACCCACCTGACTTTGCAAGTGCAAAATAGAAAACTTTCCCCTTAGCATTCAAGCCTCTTTTTTGTTCTTTTTAGGGAAGGAGGCTGCCTTCTGTTGCGCTCCAGCTCCATCAGATCAGGACCCTTCTGGTGGCCTCACATTCCCCTTTGCCTGGCCTGACCACCAGCCAAGGCACATCTACCTACTCGCAAGTAAACGCAACTGTGCTGCTGCTTTGCTTTCCATAGGGCTCCATAGACTGGGAGGGAGGCAGCTTCTCCCTCTCCGGTGTTTTGGGGGGCTGCACTCATTGGATGAGGACCATTCTGACATCCTTGGAGCCTCTCAGCCTGCCTCCACTAAGGCAAGCCCGCCTACTCGCGAGTAAATGCGACCACGTAGCTTCTTTTCGGGCTCAGACTCGCAGCGGAGAGGGGGGAGATTCTCAGGTGTTTTGGGGGGCTGCATTCATTGGATCGGGACCATTCTGGTATCGTTGGATTCCTCTCAGCCTGCCCTTTCCGACAGACTATGGCAAGTGTGCCTACTCACAAGTAAACGCACACTACGGCTCACTTTCACTTTCCATAGGGCTCCATGCATTTTTTCCTTCCAGGTTTTTTGGCCATAACTTTTGAAGGAAAGGAGCTATTGCAATTCTGTTTTTTTGCACTGCACTCCGCTGGCCATTCTGCATCCAACGGTGTATGGCAATGACGCAGTAACTCCTAACTCCGTGATGTTAGCGCGTCCTCCCCCAGGGCGTGTCACCCGCTCTAGCGCGTCACCTGGTGTGGCCCGCACCCCCCCCGCACCTTCCTAGCGACACCAGTGTCTCAGTGAGTAGGTAGGTTGAGAGATGGGAGACTGAAGTCCTTCAGGCCAAGATGGTCTAGCCCTTGGCACTTACCTGCACATGCACTCCTTGCAGGCTTAGCTAAGGCTGCATTTATTCTCCCGTCACTGTTTTTCTTCAAATGAAGACTGCAAGAAAGCAGCTCCAGCTCTCTCTCTCTCTCTCTGAGACAGAGCGTGGGACTGCAGCAATGTCTCCTTCTGAGCTAACAGCTTAGAGTGAGAAATAAAGACCTGGGAGATGCAAACTCAGTCGAGACACAGTTTGTTCCATATTAAACGGCACCTGCTGCCTGACACATCAAACCAAGCATTTTTAACCATTTGACACTGCCTCATGTATTGTTGCAAAACTTTGTATTTTTTTGGGAGGGGGGGTTAATTTAATGAGTTTTGGTTATCTAGGTATCAAACTACCCTACTGTGTTTGAATCCCTCCAAATTCAAGCAGTGATGAAATCCTGAGAGCAGGAAGGAAAAACACACACATACTCAAAGACACCAGCCCAGCTCCTGGTGATTCAGTGATGAAATATAATTGCACCTTTGGAAGGAAATCGCAAACCAGGGAAAGAGGGGAAAGAAAAATCCGTTTCCCCTTCTGACAAATTAGCAATGTGCTAAGACGCACCTCCAGCTGCACCTGGAAGTGCTAAAAGAGCAAGCTATGGTCTGCTTGCACCTCCAAGTCGATCTTAAAAATACAAGGCAAGCTGACACAGGCGTCAGATGATGGGTGAGAATTCACAAGGTTGCACCTACCGATGGGAGCTCCAGGGTGTGGGGGGGGAGGGGGGAGGGAAAAGAGAAGTGACCTTGATAAACAGAACTTTCCTGCACACTCGCTTTCTTCCTCTTGCTTGAAAACTTACAGAACTTTGAGAATGAAAGAAAAGATTTGAATATTCTGATAGAGGGAAGAGCAATTGCGCACTGTCAGGCAGGCTGAGCTTTTGTACTCTTTAAGAACAGAGGAGCAATTCTGCTGGATCAGACCAAAAGTTATATCCACACCTTGTGGCAATTAATTCCATAGTCTAATTATGTGTTATGTGAAGAAGTGCATCCTTTTGTTCATCCTAGATCTCCTGCCAATCAGTTTTACGAACCTGGTTATATTGTTGGGAGGGCGGAAAACTCTCTCTCTCTCGCCACACCAAGCATCAATTTGTAAGCCATCATCAAACCATCATCTGTGGAACAGATTGCTGAGAGAGGTGGTGGACTCTCCCTCATAAGACCATAAGAACATAAGAACAGCCCCACTGGATCAGGCCATAGGCCCATCTAGTCCAGCTTCCTGTATCTCACACCGGCCCACCAAATGCCCCAGGGAGCACACCAGATAACAAGAGACCTGCAAGGCCTCCTGGGAATTGTAGTTAAGAACATAAGAACAGCCCCACTGGGTCAGGCCATAGGCCCATCTAGTCCAGCTTCCTGTATCTCACAGCGGCCCACCAAATGCCCCGGGGAGCACACCAGATAACAAGAGACCTGCAAGGCTTCCTGGGAATTGTAGTTAAGAACATAAGAACAGCCCCACTGGGTCAGGCCATAGGCCCATCTAGTCCAGCTTCCTGTATCTCACACCGGCCCACCAAATGCCCCAGGGAGCACATCAGATATCAAGAGACCTCATCCTGGTGCCCTCCCCTGCATCTGGCATTCTGACATAGCCCATTTCTAAAATCAGGAGGTTGCGCATACACATCATGGCTTGTACCCCGTAATGGATTTTTCCTCCAGAAACTTGTCCAATCCCCTTTTAAAGGCGTCTAGGCTAGACGCCAGCACCACATCCTGTGGCAAGGAGTTCTACAGACCAACCACAGAATATCTCATTAGAGGTATTCAAGTAGAGGCTCGACAAGCACCTGTTGGAGATGCTTAAGAGGATTTCCTGCCTAAGGCAGGGGGTTGAATTATTGAACCCCTTCCAACTCTATGATTCTATGATCATATGCCCCCTTAATCTTCTTTTTTTCAAGCTAACAGTTCACAGTTCAGTCCCTTATAGCCAGGGCCGGCTTTAAGCTAACTGGACCAGTTGCTCCCAATTGGGCCCTGCACCTAAGGTATGCGAGGGTAAAAATAAAAAAAATTAAATCAATATTTTGACTAAGGGCCAAATCCTATCCAACTTTCCAGCCCTGGTGTAGTGGTGCTAGTGGGGTGTGCACTGCATCTTGTGCTGGGAGGGTAGTTATGGAGGCCTCCACAAGGTAAGGGAAAGCTGCACTGGTACTGGAAAGCGGCATAGGATCGGGGCCCTAAATCATTTCACTGTACCTAAAACAAGTGGCTTTGTAACTACTAACTTTTCAAAGGTAATCTATGCACATTTTGTTGGTTTTCTTGTAGGCTTACATGGAGGCAATTTTCTATTAAAGTGTGCTGAAATCCATGTGATCCATTGACTCACATGCACTTTTTAAGTACACATTGTGCTGGCTTTCTATTCTAACACAAAATCTATGATCAACTTTATTTCTCTCTTGAAATAAATCTTGGCTGTGAACCTAGGGCCCTGCAAAAATTGTTTCCAGGTGGGCCCTGCAGCTCCTAAGGCCAGCCTTCCTTATAGCAGAGTCCTATGCATACCTCAAAATACGAGTACATCTGACTATCTTCACCTAGGCTTGCTCCCCAAGGAAGTACACAAAGGACTGTAACTTCATCTGCTTTTCTGTGCTCACATATCTATGTGAGTGTTCAAGCTAAGGTACAGCAGGGCCCATCCATTCTGTCGTATTTCCTGAGAGCATTACACATGAGTCGAATTGATTCTTGATTTCACGGTCTGATTTCCTTTTCTTTTTCCCCTAAACATGTACTCCACCACAAATCAAGAGTAATTCTACTGAAGTATGTGTTTATTTCCTTAACAACAACAACAACAACAACAACAAAAACCCTTTCCCCTTTCACAGCTCTGTGAAAAGCAATCTCATAAGCTCAGAGGGGGTCTTGCAGCTTAAGTCACACTGCAGTCTATAGCCATATGTTCTGCTTCTGCCCTAATGAGGGCCACCCATCACTCACTCATCACTTATCTCTGATAAGCCTGAGAAGGATGACATCCTCTGTAGTGCTTCTGAACAGCACTGGGATCCCAAAATGCATCTGTGTCTTTTTCCTGGTTTATTCAGCATGATGTTAAGAAGCCAAGAGGAATGGCTTTAATTTTGGTTAATTAAAATGAGAACATTAGAACTAGAAGAGGGAAAGAGACTTGTTAATATGAGAGGCATCAATCTTCAACATTAATAGCACAGAGTGATGCATTTCTCATCCTGACTGTACTTGTTACTTTACTTGGAAGTAAACCACTTGTTGGCATCCTTCAGTCTCGGAAGACTATGGTGTCACGCTCTGAATGGTGGTTCTGGAACAAAGTGTCCTCTCTAGTGCGCGAAGCCTGGGTAAAGTAGGTATGGAGGATAGGCTGTTACCCATGCAGCAAATCCCCCCTCTCCACATGGCTGAAATGGTCCAATGGAAAGGCAGAGGCCAATATGGTTGGTTCCAGCGGCGTCGCAGGAGTTACCAGAACGTGACTGTGTTCAGCCATGAACTGCCTCAGGGACTCCGGCTCCAGATTTTGCCTCGAGGTTGACTCCTGAAGCCTTTTCCATAACTGGATGTAGCCACAAGGCAGTGGAGGTTTGGGATCAGAGTTTTCCTTCTCTCAGATGAGCTGCCTTCCCAGGCTGACAAGTCCCATTTACCCAGTGGCTGTTTAGTCGCCTCTTACGACAAGTACAGCCAAACGGAGGGCCTATTCTTATCCCCAGCCCCCAGGGGAATTGGAAGTAAAGTAACCACAGCATGTGACTTCATGATAGCAGCACAGGAGCCAGTGCAGCATGACTTCTCTGGTTGCTGTTCCTGATGTCAGAAGTCTAGTGCTCCATGGAATAGTAGTTGATGGATCTCTCATTTTCTATGTTCCATCCAAACCATATGCATTGTCCTTTGACTTCTATTCCCCACTCTCCTGCTAAAAGTCCCCAGGTCTTTTTTCCTTAAGAATACACACACACACACACACACACACACACACACACACACACACACACACACACACACACACACACACACACACACTTAACTAAGCACATAATTTTTTTAAGTATTTTCATGTCATGGCTACTCAAACAGCTACATGGATGCAATAAAATACAAGAATGGGGAGAAATGCAAAACCATCACTTCTGTGCATTCTGTGCATCAAAAAGCATACATTTAAATAGAGTAAATCATTGGTATCCATGTGGGATCTCTTCCAAAACACCCCCCATGGATATTGAAGTTGGCAGATAATGAAATCCATGGGAAAGAGGGGACTTGGGGTCACAATTACTTACTTGGGAGCTACACCTGGCCCTCCTGAGGTCGTGCACAGCCTCCCCACACCTCAGAACATCTCCAGACGCAAGTGGAAGGCACTTCCGACTCGCGCTGGCAAACTGCTGTGCCTCAGACGGCCTCCTGGATGTGACTGGAGTGCCTTCCAGTTGCATCCAGAGGCCTTCTTAGGCACAGGGAGGTCACATGTGGTCTCCCAGTCCCTCAGAACACCTCCAGACGTGAGTGGAAGTCGCCGGCCCGTACCAGAAGTGCCTTCCAGTTGCATCCAAGAGGTCCTTTGAGGCCCTCCAGCTGCGGGCTCGGCATCCACTGATATTCAAATCCACAACTGCCAAGCCCACAAAGGAGGCCCCACGCTACATACTCTTCTGTAAGGACAATTGCAACATTGCAATTCCTGTGTTATGACACATGTCCCTACTCTAGCACGGTTCTATGGCAACTTCTATGTCAACCTTGGCTCTCCCAAGTGTTGGTACATTACTAGTCAGGAAATGAGTTTCTTGAAGGACTCTTTCCATATAGCTTGCTTACATAGGAACAACCCAGCTGGATCAGGTGAAAGGCCTACGTAGCCTTGCGTCCTGTTTTTCACAGTGACTCACCAGCTGCCTCTTAGAAACCCACAAGCAGGAGCCTCTTGCTCCCCTGCAACTGGTATTTAGAGAGCAGGTATTTAAAGGAATTATTTTCTACCAGCAGTTCCCAAACTTACCTTTCACAGTGCCTTTGTTTCACAGTGGCCTCTTACATAAGAACATAAGAACAGCCCCACTGGATCAAGCCATAGGCCCATCTAGTCCAGCTTCCTGTATCTCACAGCGGCCCACCAAATGCCCCAGGGAGCACACCAGATAACAAGAGACCTGCATCCTGGTGCCCTCCCTTGCACTGGCATTCTGACATAGCCCATTTCTAAAATCAGGAGGTTGCACATACACATCATGGCTTGTAACCCATAATGGATTTTTCCTCCAGAAACTTGTCCAACCCCTTTTAAAGGCGTCCAGGACAGATGCCATCACCACATTCCGCAGCAAGGAGTCCCACAGACTAACCACACGCTGAGTAAAGAAATATTTTCTTTTGTCTTCCTAACCCTCAATTTTAGTGGATGTCCCCTGGTTCTGGTGCTATGTGAGAGTGTAAAGAGCACCTCTCTATCCACTCTGTCCATCCCCTGCATAATTTTGTATGTCTCAATCATGTCCCCCCTCAGGCGCCTCTTTTCTAGGCTGAAGAGGCCCAAACGCCGTAGCCTTTCCTCATAAGGAAGGTGCCCCAGTCCAGGTGTCCCATCTTGGATGGCACAATCCACACAAGATTCAAGATGGTGTAGCCCAAGCATGATGGGAATAAGAGGTAGCTGGGGACATACTGTGATACGCTTATGTGCCATGGCGCAGAGTTTGGGAACCACTGATTTTCTACCTTCACCCTGCCAAGATCTGGTTTTTCAAAAAAGTCCATGTCTGCTTGATGCAGTAAAGATTCTGCTATACTGACTTTTATTTCACAGAAGTGATGGTTTTGCATTTCTCCCCATTCTCATATTTTATTGCAACCTTTCTCCTCCATGTGGTGACTCTTCACCAGTCCAAGAAATGTCTGAACTGGGCCATAGATATTTCCCAAACACCTTTTTTTCCCAGTACTGTTCCATCCCTCAAATGCAGCCCTACATGAGAGTGAGAAAGAAGATCTATTCAAATGAAAACCATTGACTCATCATCTGGCTGGTCATCATGCACTGTGGTTGCTCTCTTGCCATTTTGCCATCCTACATTTCCTCTCTTGCACATGAGTGTGAATCACCCCCTTCTGTGTCTTCTCAAATAATCTCAATGGATGTGTTTTATTCCACTCCACTGATTAACTATGCAGCTCGGTGCTGCTAATTTGACAGCTGCTCCTGCCTAACTAGTTGGCTTTTAGAGTTCTTTATATTTTAAACTCCTCCTTTCATGGTCCTCTTACTCAGTTTTATGTGCAGCCTGAAGCAAAGAAGCCAGGCCTATTTTCTTAATTCCTCCAAATAAGTGCTGTGCCAGCTCTCTGCATGGGGGTGACCTTCAGTAGGGACCCAAATCCCACGCCTTGGTTTTTAAACCTCTGAAAAATGGTAAGTTATTGCTATTATCAGACAGCCCAATCCTATCCACCCTTTCCTGGGAGTGAGCCCCATTGACTCTAATGGGACTTACTTCTGAGTAGACATGCATAGGATTGGGCTAAGAATGTGGTCCTGGAACGTCCTCCTAGTGGCTGTCTACACTCAGCTATTACTTGCCTGCTTGGGGTGCCTGTTATTACACATCTGTAATGAAAATGCGCAAGATCCCTTGAGGAGATAGGATGTGGTGTCAGCAGTGGCCTCTTTAAGGGTTAAGGCCTGAAATTTCAGCAGAGTGTGTGCTGCACAGCTGCAGCCACTTGGGCAATAGGGCCCTCAGGCATAAAAGCACCTGATGAAGGGAGAGTTTGGTGAGGGTAGTAGAAGGAGGAAAGCTGGAGACTGGGTCAATGGAGTGAGAACTAATGGCCTACTGGAACTGCTGATGGACTACTGAGTGAATGAACTGCTGGAGACATTGGAGATTGGTGTGTGGCTGCCATGCCCAAGACCTGCTGAGGACCAAGGTGCTGCTCTAGTGGTGGGAGGAGCTGCTGGCAGGAGAAGAGAGGGGAGGAAGGAGGATCTCTGCAGGTTCAACAGGGGAGCTACCCTGGTGGTGGGGTCCAGCAGTGCTGCTGGGCAGAACTAGGGTCATTGTTGGAGAAAGAAGGGGAGCTAATTAGCTCAAAGTGGACATAATTCTCTAAGTGAAGTTTGAACTGGGGTTCTGGGAAAACAACATCATAGGGCAACAAGGCCAAGCTGTGACATGGACAACCATAGACTTAATGTTGGAGGGTCCTCAAGTAAGAAATCCTCCCGGGTGAGGTCTACTGTTGGTATGCTAGTTGTGTCCTCTACTCCTCTTCCTCCTACCTCTTGTGTTTTGGAAAGGAAGAGGGGAACAGAGCAGCAGAAGAAGAAGGGGTGGAAGGTGGCAGATGAGAGACATGTTCTCACCTTCCCCCCCCCCACCTTCCTCCACACTCCCTCTTCTGCTTATTGATCCTCTTTCTTTTCAAGAAGGAAGTGTGGTCTAGAGGTTGAGTCATTGCCTGAAAAAGCTAGAAGGATCAGCTTGGTTTTTAACATGGATGGGAAACCAGATTAGGGACAAAAGGAATATGGATTGGCAATAAAAGGATAACAGCCTAAGAACCAGCATGTTTTGCAGCTGCCTGTAGAAGCTTGAAAAGCACAAGAGCTGTGCAACCAGGATGATGCGCGATGAAGGGATCTGGAGAAATGGAGGGTCCCATGAGTTTCTTTCATTGAATAAAGCTTGTACAAACCCCATTTGAAAAAGGAGGAGTTATGGTCCAGTGGCAGACTTCCCCAGCCCCACGCCCAGCGCAAATGTCAACCATGGCGTCCCCCTGTGAGATGCTATTATTATTATTATTAACAGTATTTATATACCGCTTTTCAACTAAAAGTTCACAAAGCGGTTTACAGAGAAAAATCAAATAACTAAATTGCTCCCTGTCCCAAAAGGGCTCACAATCTAAAAAGATGCAAATGAATACCAGCAGACAGCCACTAGAACAGACAGTGCTGGGGTGAGGTGGGCCAGTTACTCTCCCCCTGCTAAAAAAAGGAGCACCCACTTGAAAAAGTGCCTCTTACCCAATTAGCAGGGGTTAGATGCTACTGCCCTCCCCACATGCAAATCCGCCCCCCCTCGGAAAAACATTGCAGAGCCTTGTGCAACTACGAGACGTGTCAGGGAAGTGTTCTAAGGTTTCCTTGACGTCTTAAACTGTGCTTCCGGCAAACTGGAAGCACAGTTTCCTACCATGTCAGGAGTCTCAGAGAGGCTTCCCTGTCGTCCTAGAGGGGCACACCTGGGGCATTTGCTCCATTGAGTTAGTGGTAGGTCCACTACTGTTATGATCACCCTGCCTATGTAAACCGCCTTGAGCCTAAAGTCTTTCTTGAATCTTGGAAAAAGATAGTATATAAATGCTGTAATAAATAAATCCAGGGAGCCCTTCCAATCTGCTGCCTGAAAGGATGGCTCAGTCTCATGGATGAGCTGGCCCTGATCCATATGAAACTGCCTTATACCTAATCAGACCACTTGAGACACCAAGCTCAGCATGGTAAGTCACCGGCAGTAGCTCTCCAGCATTTTAAAGACTGTCCTACCTGGAGATACCATTGGGGACAGAACCTAGGACCTTCCACATACAAAACAGGTGCACAAGCACTGAGCTACAGCCCCATCCCAAGAAGAGAGCTGAAACAGGGCCCCAGTCTTTGAAATTTCCTCTCCAAAGAAAATCACCTTTGTAGCCTACTAGGTGCCATGTGAAGTATTTTTATGTGAGCTTGCCTTTTCGATCATGAGACTGTTTCAGAATTTAATCTGCTTCTCTACTTCCTTTTTCACATTTGATGTTTTACTATTTTTAATTATACTTCCTATTGTGTGTTATTCTGAAAGCTTTGGCTGAAGAATGGCTAATAAGCATTATAAATAAAACAAAGCAATGCATTCAGCCCCTTTCCTTTGGCAGTGTACTCACCATGGTTTACCAGTCTCATAAAAATAGCACAGTACTTATCTGCTGTTTCTGAGCCAAAGTGCTTTTATCATCCATTCACCACTGTAGTGGATAAAAGGCTGGGCTGCAAAACCAGGACTTCCCCAGTATGAATCTTACTTCCACCATAAATTCAGTAGGTGGCTTTAAGCGCAAGTAAGGGGAACAAGGTGGAGTAGGGCAGAATGAGGTGGTGACAAGCCTGGGTGAGCAGATCTGACCCAGGTAAGAGATGGGATCAGCAGTGCCAACAGGAAGGTTATCCAAACCCTCTTCTCAATCCTGATTCCCCCTGCACAAATCAACATAGTATTGCTGGCACAGGTCTGAGTCTACTTGTTTCAGCGATTGTGCTTACCCCGGAACAGGGGGACAAATGTCCCCTACCCCAAAAAGATCTCCAGCAGCCAAAAATCCCCTGCAGGGTGCAGCGTAGTTCATGTCGGCACCACTGGATTGCCACATAGGAATTTGCATTGGATTGGGCTCACTGGCATACCTGGGGGGGTCCAAGGGGTGCAAATGCCCCAGGGCACCATGTAGGGCAGAACTGTGATCCACTCTCCCCTCCCCACTGATCTGATCATGGCCACCCTTGGAGCTTTACCTGGCCAGCCGCCCTTCTCCACTGCTTTAAAAATAAAAACAGAAGAGGAGAACTTGCTTCAGAGCAGTGTAGGAAAGCTTCAAAGGTGGCTGAGATTGTAGCCACTCTCTGAGGTTTTTCTCACCATCTGCCCTCCTTTTTTAAAAAAGCAGAGGAGCAGGGCACCCCCCCCCCAAGTAATTGCAGTGATGTCATCACATTACTGCAATTACTTCTGGTTGGGGGTGGTACTGGACTTGGAATGGTTCAGTGCACAGGTCAGGACCACCATTGATTGGGCTGCCCATCTTTAGGGTGCCACCAAGACTGTTGTTCTTGAAACAAACACAGCTCCTCTTTCGGTATCTGTCCTTTTTGAAGAAGGCAGAGTGACCAGCTTTGGGGTCGTTTTTTGAGAACCAAATCCCGGGCATCTTAAATGCATTCCGGCTTTTAGGCAGTAATCATTGTCAAAGCATGTTAATGAATTAAATTCAAGCCTTTACAGATGCATTGATCACCATTTACATGAAATAATCAGGCAGTCAGAACCTCAACGGTAAATCAGAAATGAGGGAAACGGTTTATTCAGGTTAATCCTAGTTAAACCAGCTAAATTTTTCAACATATCCCAGTGGCCTCCTTCGCAGAAGAGGGAAGAAGGAAGGATGTGACTTGAATTCGATGAGAACAGATTCCACTGCCGGCTGAGTCCGTTCATGAGGAGAGATAGTAAAAAATTCTTGCGGAAGCAGACAAAATGGTTTCAAGTTTTCCTTTAAACATCTCTGTGATGTATACCCCCTCCCCCCCCCCCACTGGGCCATCCAGCCCTTTCAGACTATTGAGCAAAGCCAGCCAATCCTGGCTGGCCAAGGAAGTTATTAACATTCCACACCACGCCTACCAGTTTCTTCCTGTTGCTGGAGGCTACAGTGTAGGAAGCGGAACTGCAAAGCTTTAGCACACTATGGGATGCAACATTTGGTTTTTTCACCTTCCAATGCTTGCAGCAACTTAGTTTGCTGTGATTTGCAAACAGATGCCAGTTAAAGTGTAGTTTTTTTTAAAAAAAAGACAACCATGACATTTAATGATGTCACTAATGCAAAAAGTATAACACAGCACTGAGTATGATTGTTAACAGGAGGCTACACCCAGAGCTGGTGCTATCATAAGGCCAACTAGGCAGCTGCCTAAGGTGCAGACCTCAGAGGGGCACAGTACTGACCTTTCAGGGCCACAATTTTATCAAGGTTTTTTTTTAACTCGTGAAGAAGCACAACTGACAACAATTTTTTATTCTCATTTTTTCTACAAGATATCTGTTTTTGAAAAATGAAGTTGGCAGGGTTATTTACATAAGAACATAAGAACAGCCCCACTGGATCAGGCCATAGGCCCATCTAGTCCAGCTTCCTGTATCTCACAGCGGCCCACCAAATGCCCCAGGGAGCACACCAGATAACAAGAGACCTCATCCTGGTGCTCTCCCCTACATCTGGCATTCTGACTTAACCCATTCCTAAAATCAGGAGGTTGCACATACACATCATGGCTTGTACCCCATAATGGATTTTTCCTCCAGAAACTCATCCAATCCCCTTTTAAAGGCGTCTAGGCTAGACGCCAGCACCACATACTGTGGCAAGGAATTCCACAGACCGACCACGCGCTGAGTAAAGAAATATTTTCTTTTGTCTGTCCTAACCCGCCCAACACTCAATTTTAGTGGATGTCCCCTGGTTCTGGTATTATGTGAGAGTGTAAAGAGCATCTCCCTATCCACTCTGTCCATCCCCTGCATAATTTTGTATGTCTCAATCATGTCCCCCCTCAAGCGTCTCTTTTCTAGGCTGAAGAGGCCCAAACGCCATAGCCTTTCCTCATAAGGAAGGTGCCCCAGCCCCGTAATCATCTTAGTCGCTCTCTTTTGCACCTTTTCCATTTCCACTATGTCTTTTTTGAGATGCGGCGACCAGAACTGGACACAATACTCCAGGTGTGGCCTTACCATAGATTTGTACAACGGCATTATAATACTAACCGTTTTGTTCTCAATACCCTTCCTAATGATCCCAAGCATAGAATTGGCCTTCTTCACTGCCACCGCACATTGGGTCGACACTTTCATCGACCTGTCCGCCACCACCCCAAGATCTCTCTCCTGATCTGTCACAGACAGTTCAGAACCCATCAGCCTATATCTAAAGTTTTGATTTTTTGCCCCAATGTGCATGACTTTACACTTACTGACATTGAAGCGCATCTGCCATTTTGCTGCCCATTCTGCCAGTCTGGAGAGATCCTTCTGGAGCTCCTCACAATCACTTCTGGTCTTTACCACTCGGAAAAGTTTGGTGTCGTCTGCAAACTTAGCCACTTCACTGCTCAACCCTGTCTCCAGGTCATTTATGAAGAGGTTGAAAAGCACCGGTCCCAGGACAGATCCTTGGGGCACACTGCTTTTCACCTCTCTCCATTGTGAAAATTGCCCATTGACACCCACTCTCTGCTTCCTGGCCTCCAACCAGTTCTCAATCCACGAGAGGACCTGTCCTCTAATTCCCTGACTGTGGAGTTTTTTCAGTAGCCTTTGGTGAGGGACCGTGTCAAACGCCTTCTGAAAGTCCAGATATATAATGTCCACGGGTTCTCCCGCATCCACATGCCTGTTGACCTTTTCAAAGAATTCTATAAGGTTGGTGAGGCAAGACTTACCCTTACAGAAGCCATGCTGACTCTCCCTCAGCAAGGCCTGTTCGTCTATGTGTTTTGAGATCCTATCTTTGATGAGGCATTCCACCATCTTACCCGGTATGGATGTTAGGCTGACCGGCCTATAGTTTCCCGGGTCCCCCCTCTTTCCCTTTTTAAAAATAGGCGTGACATTTGCTATCCTCCAATCTTCTGGCACTGTGGCCGTTTTGAGGGACAAGTTGCATACCTTAGTCAAGAGATCTGCAACTTCATTCTTCAATTCCTTAATAACCCTTGGGTGTATGCCATCAGGGCCCGGTGACTTATTGATCTTTAATTTATCAATGAGGTCTGAAACATCTTCTCTTTTAACCTCTATCTGACTTAACTCCTCGGTCAGGAGGGGCCGTTCGGGCAGCGGTATCTGCCCGAGGTCTTCTGCCGTGAAGACAGATGCAAAGAACTCATTTAATTTCTCTGCCATCTCTAAGTCTCCTTTTATCTCCCCTTTCCCTCCCTCACCATCCAGAGGGCCAACCGCTTCTCTGGCGAGTTTCCTGCTTCTAACATATTTGAAGAAGCTTTTATTATTCCCCTTAATGTTGCTGGCCATGCGTTCCTCATAGTCTCGCTTGGCCTCCCCTATCACCTTCTTACATTTCTTTTGCCACAGTTTATGTTCCTTTTTATTCTCTTCATTAGGGCAAGACTTCCATTTACAGAAGGAAGCTTCCTTGCCCTTCACAGCCTCTCTAACTTGGCTGGTTAGCCATGCGGGCACTCTCCTGGATTTAGTGGAACCCTTCTTTCTTTGCGGTATACACCTCTGCTGGGCCTCTATTACTGTTGTTTTAAGCAGCCTCCATGCACTCTGGAGAGACTGGACTCTCTTTTTGGGGGGGCGGGGGGTGCAGGTATTTTTTTTTCCCCTTGCCTAGGGTGCAAAATACTCTGGTGTTGGGTTGGTATTCAGGAGATACCATATGCATGGTATTCAGGGTCTCTTATGATCCCTAATATGAGTTCCTGTGGAATCTTAGAGTCCTGACAGGAGCGCTCTTCAGATGTTTGTTTAGATGTTTCTCTGCACAAAACAGGGTTGGGGAGTGGGCTGGGGGAAGAGTTGTAGCTCAGAATCAGGTCAGGTCAATCCCACAAGTCCTGAATTGGCTCCTCCTTCATGTGTCCAATCTATGCACGAAGGTCTGAGCAGGGTCTGTGTTATCAAAAGTTCAACAGGGACCTCACTCGCTGCAGTCTGTGAAATGGCAGGCTGTGCACTGAATGACGCCTTACCATTCATGCACATGAAGAGATGATTTATCCAGTCTCCATTCTGAAGTTCCAACTTTTGAAAAGGAGGAGTGGGAATCTTAAAACCTCAGTGGCATAGCTAGAGGAGGGTTCAAAGCACTAAGATTTGCAGGGAGCCTCATCAAGGCATGCAAGCAGCTCCTTCCCCCTCCCCTTCAGAGCCATTCCACACAATGGGAGCAAATGGTGGCATTTGCTTCTTCTGGGGGGGTCTTCTCTGGCATTCACCTATGTTTTGCTCCCCTGGCCTAGAATGACTGTGAAGGGGATGAGCCACTTGCATGCCACGGTGAGCCTCCCTGCAAAACTTGCTATGCCACTGTCAACCCCAACCTTAGGGAATGATAGTTCTAGTTCTTTAGCCAGAGGACTACAAACAGGTAGAGGGATGTGTGTGTGAGCGTGCGCGCGCATGTGGAGGGGTGTAGGTGTGTGGAGGGAGTGTTCCTGTATTGTTGAAGATACAAACAACTGTTGACCAATAATTTTATTGTTGCAATTGTATTATAATCTGTCAGTCACCTCCAAGGATCATTCAGTTAAAAGCCGAGGTAGATGTCTTCAAAATGAATAAAGACACCAGGTCCGCTCTAGTATTAAGCCATGCCCATGATCTTCAGGCTGTTTCCCCCTTCCTTTGAGAGCACATGCAAGTAGGCCAGCCACTACAATCAGAATGGCCTATACCTCCAGCTGAAACCCAAATGAATGCTAAACACACATGCATCAAACTTGGGCACAGACATTTATATTACTTGGAACACTCTGGAGGAACATTTTACGACACTGTTCGCCACCACTCCTGCCTGCAGTCATGAGGCATTGCCATATATTCTGACGGCTTTCCAGGGAAATATACACATTTCGCTGGATTTCTAGGTCAGAAGTATTGAGAAATGGCTGGTTTAAACAACAGTGCCAAAAGTAAAATTTAATGGTGGCAGAAATATGGTATTTTGAAAATAAGACAGCCTAAAGACTCCGGATGTGAAGTTGTCAAGAGCAGCCCATGAAAACAGCTTTGTCACCAAAGAGGAAGAAATAAAAGCCAATCATTTTTAATAAGCTACTAGATCTCCCTGGAGATATTCAGTGATGTTAAACACGGCCTCCCTTTTTTGTTTTTATGAAGTGCTGTTAACTGTTGCTAAAGACATCTCATTTTCATGGAGAACAGACAACAGAAGCTTACAATCCCCTACCAACCTGTGTTTCAAGGTGAGAACACAGAACCTCTTGGGTAGTAAGTTCACATTGAGGACCATCTCCTGAGCTTCTGCCCTCCTGTGATTACAATTGCCATGGTTTTTCTATGCCTCTTACTCATTTCTTCCACAATCGCATATCCTACCTTGACTCCAAAAGCAGACTGTTGACTCCCAACATGAGTTCCTGTTGATTCTTAGACCTCCCTGATTGGAGAGCTCTTCAGAGGTTTGTTGAGTTTTGTTTGTTTCTCTGCACAAGACAGAGGTGTGGAGTGGAGACCATAGCGGTTTTCCTTCCATTAAAAAAATAAAAAAAAATAACCCACACTTCAATAGAGTATTTAATCTCACAAATAATACAGTACTTTATTTACAATGTTTATTCATTTTCACATTTTTCTACTACCCTTCCTCCAAAGATCTCAGAGTGATGTGCTTGATTCTCTCCCTCCTTTTGTGAGGTAGGTGAGACTAAGAGATAGTGACTGGCCCAAGGTCACCCAGGAAGCTTCATGGTTTAGCAGCAATTTTATTCTGCATCTTCCAGGTCTAACAGCGCAATCCTGGGCTCTTCGCACTGGTCCAGTACCAATACAAGCTCAACACCAGTCGGCACTGGGTTAGCGCTGGTGGACCACCACTGCCCTGCTGTTCTGTGGCCGCCCAAACCACTGGGTGGCTGGGAGCGAGGTGGGGAGGAGGCGTTTCAGGGTGGGGAGAGGTGAGAGGAGGGCAGGAAAAGGGTGGGGAGGAAGCATGCCAGGGGAGGGAGCAGAACAGGAGAGAGAAGGAACTGGAGGAGCTCTGCTCATCCACATCCAGAGCCTCCATTTTGGGTTGACGTAAAATCGAGTAGCCCCATTGTGGGGCTATTTGCCTTACCCAGGGAAGGGGATGAAAGCCCCCTTTCTCCAAGGAGCTGCCAGTGGTCGCCCTGTTGAACGCAGGATGCCACAGCAGCTGTTTCAGTGCCAAGGCAGTCCCAGCGCAATGGGCAGTTCATGATTGGACTACCCATTTTGCCAGATCCCCAGTCCAAGCTTCTCTTAGAGACCATATGCCCACTTTATGCTAATTACCTCCTCTGTGTTCCCCAACAATGGCCCCAGTTCTACACTGCTGGACCCCATCACCAGGGTAGCTTGCCTGTTCAACCTGCAGTGGTCCTCCTTCATCCCCTCTCCTGTGGGCAGCTTCCCCAGCCACTACATCAACACCGTGGTCCTCAGCAGGTCTTAGGCATGGCAGCTACATACCAATCTCCAGTGTCTCCAGCAGTCTCCAAACTCCATTCATGCATCTGTCCTTTAGACAGTTAGCAGTTCCAGGATTCCATCAGCCATTAGTTCCTCAGTTCAGTTTCCTTCTTTCCTCTATGCTTTCCTACTCCTCTTACCCACCAGAACTCTCCCTTCATCAGGTGCTGCTTTTATCCCTTAATGACCTGGTTGCCTCTAGTGACTGCAGCTGTGCAGCAGACCCACTGCTAGTTAGAGTCCTGGGATTAACCCTATGCTTGCCTGCCAGAGCAAGGAACCACTGTTGACACCACACCCTGTCTCTTCAAGGGATCTTGCGCAATTCTGTTACACCCGTCCAACACCAAAACCATTACACCATCCTGGCTCTCCTAATTGCCTTCTATTAAGTCAATCTCAGTAGCTCAGCATTACCTACAGTGATGGGTATGAAGTTCTCCAAGATTTCCTCTCCACCAATCCAACATCCACTATACTATACTTTGAAGCTGCATATTCTGGTGCTGCACTAACTGGCCAACACAGGGCCAGTCATTTGCTGCCAGGAATTGCTTTGAGAGAGGAAACAGTGGGCAAGGACACCTTGCCTAGATTACTTTATCAACAAAAAGCTTGTAGTTCCCAAGGATGGGTCACAACTTTCTGGGCATATCTTCTCCCATCACCTTCCACTGCTGCCATGTATGAGGAGTGACAGGAGTGGTGATCAATTACATAGTAAGTACTACCCTAATACACTGGTGTGCACAGTGTAGAATTGTACATTATACATACCTCCTATAGCACTGTTTCACACAGCACTCTGTTTCCCAGCATTAACTGAGGTATTATTGCTATAATCCTAGGCATGCTTTTCTGGGAGTAAACCGTACTGAACACAGGGAGACTTACTTCTGTGTCAACATGTGTAGGATTGCACTGTTGATCAATTACACTAATCAAGTCACACACATGCAATTAATCAGGGAAGCCATATTTAAATAAGGTGTCCTGGGTGTGAGTGAGTGAGTATCTCCACATGATCCCCCTCTGAGAAAGTCACCTCCACTTCTTTCAGGCATCAAGGTCACACTTGTTACTTGCACATGCTTCCAACAGCATTATTGGGCATGAACACTGTGATGTTGATGCGTTTGGATTTCAAGGCAAATAGAAAGCAGCAAGGTCTAAAGTTGGGTGGAAGGTTTGGCTATAAATGGTGTTTCTTTCACAAAAGGATCAAGGGCAAGGACTAGAAGTGCTACATTATTCATGGAAGGAGGGAAGGAGGAGGGAGAGATCAACACAGAACATGAAAAAGTCTGCCCATGTGCGCACTTCTTTCTTTTAAGTCTCCCAAGCCAGAGCCTTCTATTAAAATAGCCTCCAGAAGTCCAGAGACAGCTTGCCACTGATTGCCCACATAGATCTGCTTCTTTCAGCAATATGTGGCTTGCTTAACTCATTAGAAGCTAGATGTCCTGTGCGAGCACCTTCTTCAGCGCATGTGCCCTGTAGCCGCCTGTAATCTGAGTGAATATTTGAAGGACCTGGATGTTTGAAGGGAAGAGGTCTAATCCTGCTTGCTCTCCAGGGTTCTTTGGAATGGAGTCAAGGGCTTTGGGAGAACGTGACACCTGGTTGCAGGGACATCTAGTTTGATCTTCAATTGGATTATCAGACTACCTAGGCCAGGATTCTCTCTCTCTCCAGGCTCATGCACAGAGGTCTTTTAACCAACCCTGGTATGCAATATCCTCTTTCCTGGAAATGCCAGAGGACTCAGGGAACTTCTGCCTGTCAGATGGTACCTCCTTTTTGAATCAAGTAGAGATGTTAGAGAATTTTGCTAAGCTTGCATTTGGAAAATAAATCTTCAGGCCTGGGACAACTACTCCTCCAAAGGAGAGTCAAACTTTCTTAGCTCCAATAATTCTTTTTCACTCCCCTCCCCCTTCATTTTTGGCATGGTAGCAGGAGCCAAGCAGTGTCACAAAACCAGTGAATGCAGCCTTGATGGTTTATAACTGAACATATGCAAACCAGGTCTGTGCTTGCCCCATTCTTGCATGGTGCCTCTGTTGCTGCCATCCCCTCCGCCACACACCCAGGCCCAAGGCCACTTAAGAATTCACTTAGAGAAGGAATGGTTGGTGGCAGTGGAGACAGTCCAGGGTACTCCAGGCCCTAATGGGGTGTCTTTTCCCCATTGGGGAAATATACTCCATCTCTAAAAGTCTACCACTCCTACTATTCCTGTTGTTGGAGGCCCTTTGACTCAGGTCTGCCCTGCTCAGGGGTAGATCGGGGGGGGGGGCATGGGTGTGTGCCCTCTCCAAACTATCCTGCCAGAGAGGAAGGCCACCCTCTGGGATGGGGAGTGAAGTCAGGTGCTGAGGGAATGCCTACTGGGCGGGCAGTTGGTGGTAAGATCATGACCAGTTGGGAGCCCAGGTCTACCTGCCTAGAAGAGGAGGTTCCAGGGGGAAGAGTTGGAATGGGAACCCAGATCTACCCAGCAGGTAGATCTGGGTTCCAAGTCCAGGCAGGAGCCCAGGTCTACCCACCTGGTTTACCTGGGCTCTGGCGTTAAAGTAGTGCTCATGGTCCCCCTCCCAGACACAAACACTGAATCCACCCCTGGCCCTGCTCCCCCAGATGATTAGCAGCAACCAATAGCAACATCTCCTCCCCACTATCAATGAGAGCATCCTCCAGAAGCCTTTAGGGATTCTCTGTTTGGCAGATGGGGTTACCAGACACAGCAACAGCATCAGTGCCTCAGCAGACCTGGGCAGTGCTGCCACTAGAGTTCAGGAGATGGACTCAGATAGGAGGGCACACTGAAGGGCATGGGCGGTCAGCTCATGCCTGATCTGACTAGTCCCTGATGGTGCCGCTACCTCCAGCATACACAAGTGTACAGAGTAGTTCCCGAACACACATTCCAGTTCCTTGCATAAACCCGTGTCGATTGTCTTTAGTTTCTTAGCCCTTAGAGGTTTCAGCAACTTTCTTCATTCTCCAAGACCCCATTCCTTGAGTTGAAACCTTTCTTTTCATTCCTTTCTCTTATTCCTCTCTGTGAGACATCACCCTCTGTTGGAAACCTGTGCCCCAAATCAAGAAACTTCTCTGTCTCTCTTTCTTTCTTGCCTCTGCTTCTCCTGGGGGGAAAATTGTTTTACTTCAAGTGGCAGATAAAGAAAGTGTGCATCTTTGTTTTGTGAAAAGTTTCCTTTGCCTCAAAGCAAGGGAGATTAAATCTGTTCTGATGGAGAGCTGGGGAAATGCAAAGTTCTTTGTTCTCTGCGTAAAAGCTAGACCAAAAAAAAAGAAAAAGAAAAAGAAAAAACCTCAACAAGGAGACACAAAATAGGAGGGGGGGAAAGAGATGTGAGTCTTTGTTCAGCTGTTAAGGGAAATAGCCCACAGAAACAGCTTTTAAAGACTGCTGTGAATATTCACCTTGGTGATAGGAAGGAAAGCACTTTTTATTTCCAAAATGCGGGTGTCAGGCTGTCACAACTTGAATGCAAGCCAGGTTGCACATGGGTAAAATTATCCTCACCAACCAAGCTCTCTCATGAATATATATTTACATTCAGATAGAATCTGTTTCTCATTGGAAGGAAGGCATTCATGGATTGTAATAGTACCTTCAGACCATTTGAATGGTGTCTGTGTGTCTGTCTGCTTTCTTCAGTAAACGTATATATATGTAAACGTATACGTATTCAGTAAATTCAGCCCACCTCACCCCAGCACTGTCTGTTCTAGTGGCTGTCTGCTGGTATTCATTTGCATCTTTTTAGATTGTGAGCCCTTTTGGGACAGGAAGCGATTTAGTTATGTGATTTTTCTCTGTAAACCGCTTTGTGAACTTTTAGTTGAAAAGCGGTATATAAATACTGTTGATTGATTGATTGATATATATATATGAGCATTAAAGTCTGCTCCCGTCAACCCCTCTTTTAGCACCCTCCTGGCTGACCCCTTTGTTGCATTTTATTAGCTGAATCGCTTCGGGTCCTGCCTTTAATATTTTCCCCTGGAAAACATTTTTTGAACTTCTGTCATCTTTGATGTCGGCTTCAGAAAGAGGTTTTATTTTATTTTGGTGCCTCTTTTCACATCTTTGCAGCCCGGCTGAAATGACTTCGCAAGGGCCATGCCGGCATAATATTTTTGCACAAAGTGACAGCGGATGGAGAGTTCTGGGTAATCACACAAGCTGCACATTGCAAGGAGAAGACAGGGTGAGAAGGTGAATGGGTGTGTTAAGTGACCCATAGATATCGGAAGTGGCAAACGTGGTACATATACTCTACTCCAGATCTACTTCCTCTCAGGTACCGTGGGGCTTGGAACCAAATTCCTTCTTCCTACCCCAGTATTTGGCAGAAGGAATTGCGGGCTTCTAAAAGTCTTCAAATCCAGATTTGTACTTGGATTTTGACCCCCCAAATTATTTGATATCTAAGGAAGGGCCTTAGCTCAGCAGAAAAGTCAATGCAATGCTTCACATTTAGAAGGTCTCAGGGAAGGAAAATACTTCTGTCTGAAATACTCAGCTAATATTAATACTTAGCTAATACTCAGTTTGTTGCAGCTTATTTCCATCTCCCCTGTCCCAGATTACTATTAGTTCTGCTTCTATCCTAACCCGCCTTCCAAGGGTGAGCCAATGTACAAGATTCCCCCATGTTACCTTCACAACAGCCCTAAAAGGGAGGTGAGGCGGAGAGCTTGAGAATGGCTCACAGTCCCTCAATCAGCTTCATGACTGAGGAGGGATTTGAACCACAGTCTCCCTGCCTAATCACTACACCACACTGGCTGTCCTAGCAATTATCAATGCTCATGTTTTTACGTAGCATTTTATCTTTCTTGAGGTGATTTTGTGGATTAATGCATCAAAGTTCTTTGTGTCCAGTGATGCAGACGTATAGATCTGCATCAGTAAATGCTACACAAAGGAATGTTGATGCAGTAATTTAGCCAAATCACACCAAGATTACTTTGTTGCAGTGTTCTATCAAGGTTCACATGTGCACCATACAGATCCTACTCTTCCTATTCTTGGGAATCAGGTGAGCACAAGTAGCCAAGAGTCAGTCAGAAGATAAGTGGTACAGCAGTACAGAAGGATCACTGCTGAACCTTCTTCAGTGACATGTTGTTTCTCCTGACTAAAGGATTACAGCTGACCTGGAAGCTTTCTATCAGGCAGTGGTGCAGGATTTGCTCCCTTGTGCCACCTGAGCCGGGAGGATTCTCGGCAATTGTATGAGTGTCCCAGCTAGTAATGTTTGCAGCTACCTCCTCCAACCACCAGCCTGTGGTGGGAGGGGGCAGCCGGAAACCTGTGGCTGATCTTCATGCCTCCTGATTCAAACCTCACAGTTCCTGAGGTTGTACAAAGAACCCAGGCAACTGCTCGAGGCAACCAAACATTTAGAAATGGATATAAGAGGAACACCACTTGAAAAAGTGCTTCTTTACCCAGTTAGCAGGAGTAACTGTACTATGATACATGGACATGAGAGCTGACTCATATTTACAGCTTATTGGTTCCAAGCTGTATCATAATAACATCTCATTGGCTCTCAGAACAATCAGTCTCATAGGTCCGTTTTGAGTTAAAGAAATCCACTTTTCGTTCCACAAGGCAGTTGTGTTTTCATTTCCTGGGTAATTGGCCATAACTTTTGATAGAATACAAGTATTCCAATGCCATTTATTTCATTGCATTCTGCATTAAATTACCATTCCAGTGATATATAACGCTGTTCCAATGATTTATAACAAGATGGTATTATATGTACATATCAAAATTCTCACAATTTTGGCCACTAGTGTCAAGCTCAGCTTGTTGCCTTCCAAAAGCTTGTTGCTTTGTGCAATTGCTCCCTGCACCCCTTTAGCTATGCCACTGGTCCCAGGAGATGGTGAGGCACACATGACTCTCAGACTGAGCACTGCTGCATGCAGCATGAGATTCACCTGGCTTCTTGGGTGCTCATCTGTGGTCATGCAGCATTATTGGCCAAACATCTTACTTATAGGCTATTGGAAGCACCTTGGTAGCTTATCTGAGTTGATGCCTTGGCCACCCTTGACCACAAGGTGTTAGGCAACATCATTGCAAAGTGATCCATTTCTTAGCATTGTCGAGAACGGAAGAGAAATGACTGCACTCACCTGCCCTTCCACCTGACCTAACAGGTGAAGCAGAATAGGTCAGAAAGGCAAGAATTAAGTGCTAGGAGACAGGCTGACTGCATTATTTGTTTGCCACAGATGCTCCAATGGGCCAGTCTGTTGCAATTCATTAGCTCACCTCTCCGTGCATATCTGCTGTAGGGTTTAATGTGACTAATATATTAGCCAGGAGAAAAAAATATATATATACGGGGAAAGCATAGGCCATAATCATTGGGTTGCATAAAAGGCAGGTTCTGATGTTCTTTACATAGATGCTATAACTAGAGGCTTATCTTCCATGCTGCAGCAATGCAATCTACAGCTCGTATAGATGCAGGTCCGAGAGAATGTCTCTTCTGCCTGGCTGCTTCTCTGAGCAGGCTTGAAAATAATAAATGGCTCCCACTGTTTCATTGTCACGTAAGTACTTCAAATAACATCCTGAAAAGGTAATCAAGGAGTTCTCCTTGCTTCTAATAAGGCATTGTATTGGGTTGGCAAAACAGCAAACAGCTGCCTGGGAAAAGGATGACAAGAAAAAGATAATCAGCGCTGATAGCTTGGGATTTTTATGACTTTTTTTTCCCTCCCCTCCCTTACTGAAGCCCCAGTGGTCTTGTGGATCAGCTCAGTTGGTTTTCAACTGTTTACCTGTTTACTTGCAGCTGAAAGGAAATACAAAAGGAGACAAAAAAAAAAAAAAGCAATTACACACAGCCTGCATGTAGCACTCGATACGACTGGCTCTGCACACAAAACGGAATGGAATGGAATGGGGTGGTCAAATGTAGGGGAGGCAGAAGGGATCGTACCACTTCAGACTGCAGAAGGCAGTTCTTGGTTTGCTTAAAGCTCACTTTGCAGCCAAAATTGTCTCCCCCCCCCCCCCGTGGCTTATAATTAAAAAGCTCCCCAAGGTACAATTATAATAGAAAGAAGTAGAGTTTGCATGGCAGAGTCTCTTCCCCCCCCCCTCATTATTGCAGAAATAATGCAAGTGCAGGTCCCAGGGTCTGCCATCTAGATCAGGGGTGTCAAACTCGTTTCATACTGAGGACCAAAGTTAGCATTCATGGTGCCTGTGGAGGGCCGGAAGTGACATCATTAAGCAGATGAGGGCCAGAAATAAGCACTTTGTTCTCAATGAAACTCATTAGGTGCAAACGACAGAAGAGAAAATGTGCAAATCTGGTTCATATTTTCAAGATATAGGAAAGCCCAATTATCACACTGGGAGAACCCAGTTATCATGGGGGCAAGATAAATAGCTTTCAGGGGTCACGTTTGGCCCACAGGCCTTATGTTTGACACCCCTGATCTAGATGGACTTAGAGGACAGATAGACCTAAGTGCTGGCTCTGGGATGGTGCCAGCATCCAGCGGGCCCTGGGGTACAAAGACATTTTGGACCCATGTTTGCATGCACATGCCCTCTCCAGTTTGCAAGCACCTGCTCTTTCCATTGGCTTATTTCCCCCCTCCATTCATAGCTAGAGAATGTACAGCAGTTCTGAGCCTCTGTCTTTTGAGCTCTTGATATCTCGATATACATTAATTGTCAAGCCCCTTCCCTTGAGCCTGACCACATAAAGAGATGCATGTTCCTCAGAATAAGTGTTACATCTTTCAGGGCTCAACCCTAACCCACTTTCCAGCACCAACATAAGGGCAATGCAACTTCAAGGTAAGGGAACAAACATTGCCATACCTTGAGGAGGCCTCCCAACTTGACTGCCCCCCAACTACAGGATGCAGCACGTGCCCCATTGGCACAGCTATGCTGTACAACTTCATTTTGCTCCCTCCGCCAGGAATGGCTCCGAAGGGAGGGGCTGCTTGCCTACCCCGCTGAGTCTTCCCACCAGGCTAGCTGCTCTGCCCCCCTCCAGCTATGCCACTGTTATAATATGGGATTGTTGCATCATGACAAGTGCAGGAAGTGGGCTCCAGATGTGAGGGGAAAGGACGGGACAATTAATGTTTTACAGCTCTGCGACAAATTTACTAACTTTCCGCAGCAAATGACTTCATATATTGTCTGACGTTCTGAGCCAAAATATTAAGTGGGCATTACAGATGGCAAGTTGTGTGATTTTGGAGGGATGATGGATGGTTGTAATCTAGCTGGAAATAGCTGGCTAATTAATTATTGTGCACTCAGAGAGAGCATTAACTGGGAGACAGTGGAAGTCTGCAGCATCACCTATGATGAGTGATAAATGATTTTCACTCCCGTATTGCAGAGACAGAAGCTCCTCGCGCTGATTTGCTCACAGAGGACAAAACTTCCTTTGGAAAAGGATCAGCATGTCTCCCAGGTCATGCTGATTACCCTTGCAATGGCATTTTAGAAGGGGGTTGGATATGCACTGCTAACTACAGCCTATGCTGGTCCTTTTGCTATTCAGGAATTGATCTGAGGCTGCCTTGTACTTCATAAAGCAGTACGTTCATCCAGCCTAGCACTGTCTGCTCAGACTGGCACGGGTTCTTCAAGGTTTCATTGACAGGTCTTCTCCAGCCTTACTACCTGAGAGCCTTTATCACCAGTAATTGAACCCAAGACCTTCTGAATGCAAAACATAGGTTATATCATGGCACAATGGCTTCCAAACAGGACTGTCTGGCTCACCCCTGACATAATAATAATAATAATAATAATAATAATAATAATAATAATAATAATAATAATATTGGTATTTATATACCACCTTTCTGGTCATCGGATTACTCCTCTGACTTATTCAAGGCAGTTCACATAGGCAGGCTATCTTAAACCCCCGAGGGGATTTTTACAATAACAGAAAGGTTCTGTCTTTCAAGAACCACACAACATTTCGGATGGATCTTTCATGATCTGGTATCAATTCTGGCCCCCAGTTGCCTCCCACGCTGGCTGACAAGCAGCTCCTTAATCTCTCACTTGAAGGGCAGCCGAGACGCTTCTTTGCTCACACCAAAGAGCAGGTGGAATAACTCAGTTCAGCTTGTCAGCTGCTTCAAGGTCTCACCATTCACAGAGCTGCCGGTGGCCTCAAACGGGCGCCCTTCAGATGTTATCTTCAGGCTAATGGAGGCTCTACCCTCTAGACCAGACCTCCTGCCCATAGACATAGACAGAAGCAACTGCAGATGTGTTGGCATTCATGCTTTCAGCAAGTGTGCCGTGGTACACTGGTGTGCCACGAAAGGTCTGCAGGTATGCTGCAGGTGTTCAGAGCACAGTGGTTGAAAAGAGCTTTGAAAATACTTCTTGGTTCTGTGGCTGTGTTTCTAGGGCAACTGACTGTAGTAATGAATTGTCTATCCATCTTCTCTAAAGAGCCAATGGTGGGACAGGCAACTCATTACTACAGATAGTTGCCCTAGAAACACAGCCACATAACCAAGAAGAATCTACTGGAAGCTGAAAGTGACATCACAAGAGATGAAGGTCATAGAGAAGACCATAGAGGTCAGTGTGCCTTGAAAAGAAAAATGTTGAAAATTGCTGGATAAAATACTCATACGTTCCAGTATTTAAACCAGTGGTAAACTACTCAAGTAACTAAGGGTGCAATCCTAACCAACTTTTCAGCACTGGCATAGTTGTGCCAGTGGGGCACGTGCTGCATCCTGTAGTTGGGGGGCAGTCACAGAGGCCTCCTCAAGGTATGGCAATGTCTGTTCCCTTACCTTGAAGTTGCATTGCCCTTATGTCGGTGCTGGAAGGTGGGTTAGGATTGAACCCTAAAAGATGTAACACTTATTCTGAGGAACATGCATCTCTTTATGTGGTCAGGCTCAAGGTAAGGGGCTTGACAATTAATGTATATCAGGATATCAAGAACTCAAGAGACAGAGGCTCAGAACGACTGTACTTTCTCTAGCTATGAGTGGAGGGGGAAAATAAGCCAAAAGGAGAGGGGAAATAAGCCAGGTGCTTGCAAACTAGAGAGGGCATGTGCATGCAAACATGGGTCCAAAATGCCCTTTGTACCCCAGGGCCCTCTGGATGCTGGCACCATCCCAAGATCCCAATTAATGTATATCAAGGTATCAAGAACCCAAGAGACAGAGGCTCAGAACCGCTGTACATTCTCTAGCTGTGAAGAGGTCGCATGCATGCTACATAAAATGAGAATCATAACACAGAACATGTATATCATTTCAAGGAGCTACACTGGGAGCTTACAGCACAATCTTATGCATGTCTTAAAGTCAGTGGGACCTGTTCTCAGGTAAGTGTGTGTAAAATTGCAGTCAGGAAACCCAATCCTACCCTGTGCTGGTGCAACTGGGCTGAGTGACCTGAGCTGTATCCAGCACTGGTTAGGAGGAAGCTGGAGGTCTACTTGGGGTAAGGGGACATTTGTCCCTTTACTCCAGGTAAAGTCTCAGCCTGCCCAATGGGACTTCTTGGTCTCCACCAGCTAAATTGCTGGAACAGATTTGGGAAGCTCTGTGTAAGGCTGACAGACCCAGGAAGGGGGTTAGGGTATGATGGAGGCATCCTCTGCCGATCCCACCCCCCATTCCGCCCTCCCACCCCCCCAGGAATGCCCCTCCCCACCTCCATTCTGTCCTCCCCCACGCCACTCAGTGCTTCTTTACCTCTGCAGGTGGTAAGATACATTGCTGGCGGGCTGGTGTTGGCCTTTCCACTGGTATGCCTGCACTAGGGTAGCCACAAACGTGCTTTATGGCACATTTGCGACAGTCTAGGCCAGCGTAGCAACAACTAATAGGCAGAGGGTAAGCATAGGATTGTGTTCTTAGCTGCATAGCATATTCAGTTGTCAATGAGCGTTATCACAATCAGACTTTACCACAGCGGTCCAAGTCAAGGGAGTGGTGAGGAATTTTTGCAGAGGAATGTTTCTCTGCAGAGCCAGATGAGGAGAAAGGAGGTGTCTCATTCTAACTTGCCCACTGAAGATGCACAATCTATAGTGCTTCCAGTGTTTTCCACGATAGCACAAAATTAAAAATGATCTCAGCCACATTCCAAAATCCCTTCCTCAATTCCTAAGACCAGAGGGTGATTTCCTGGTATCCTTTCCTGTGATCCAAAGTCAGGTTTATTACTGATGTCTTTGATTCCCTCTATTATCTTCAGACAGGACTATTCTTTCAAAATACCTCCAAAACGTTGTTTAATCCCAGTAAGCTGCAGGGGAACAAATCAGCCTGCTTGTCTAGCTAGTGGATCTCAGGCTTGTTTTTCTCACAGGGGAAAAACCAGTTGGAGGTGAAAAGTTGAATCAAAGTCAAGAGGGTCCACTGGAGCAGAGCTGGGGGTGGCATGATAAATACGGCACCCTCCGCAATACACTGTGTAAGTGGCCCTCTCCCTCAGCGTCAGAGATATCTAGGGCAACAACGGTAACATATCATCACTGCCCTGAATGGCTCTGACACCGAGGGGAGAGGACGTTGAGGAGTATGCCATACTTCCTGCACCGCCCCCCATCTCTGCTTCTGAGAGGGTCAGAGCTGAATTAAGGCTCATTTTCTCATAATCAAAGTCATTTGCTTTCAATACCACTGACAGAAGACCTTACTGCCTTGGGGGAAAGAACTGTTTTCATGCATTTACTATGTCCATTTTCCTGCTTTTGCAGAAATAGGTAAGATCTAACCTGGAATACCGTACATACAGCCTGTGTTACTCTTCACAATTGCAAAATTTCAAATATTAATTAAAATATTTCTATCCTGCCTTTCCAACCCAAACAGGACTCTCAAGTAGTTAAAATGGCCATCATAAAAAATAAAAAATAAAGTACCATTTGTGTAGCATAATAAAACAACTAGCCAAGTAACAAACAGATGCAATAATAATCAGTGAAATTGTTATGTAAGCTCCATAGCTTGCTTCTTTCTTTCTTTCTTTCTTTCTTTCTTTCTTTCTGGCTGTGCTTTGGTAGGCGGTGGGAGGACAGTTGCATTGTTGTTTCAATGGAATGGAAGCAAATCTTTACAAAATTATTAATTCACAGGCAAGGTGCCATATTCAGCCACTTGCTGGGCTTCCCAAGATAAATAATACAGACACATAAAGGCCAAGAGTGTCATATTAATAATTGACACTTGGCTGCTTCGTGGACTGATTGTAATATATTTATTGCATGCTGCCAAGGTCCAGTAAGAGAGCGGCAGGAGTAATCAAGGGTTCTGCCTCCATTTTGACAAGCTTTTTCTGTTTCAAATTTTATGAATCCACTTTCTTCCCCTTTAAGCTCCATCAGACCTTCTGTGTCAATGTAGAGGCCTCAAAGAGATATGCCAAATCAATGATGAGAGTTAAGAAAACTGGGGAAGGCAGACATCGTAATGCTGGGGGAAGCACAGATTCAGAACACAACCAGAACACCACAACAAGAGTAGGGGAAAAGATCAGGAGGGAGACGGAGCAGAGGATCAGCAGACATCAACTGAATTATCCAAGCATCAAAAAGCCTTCGGCTTAGGAGAAAAGTTAAGGTCCTTACAGATTCGCTCAGGCCTTCCACACCCTGCAGGTCCTTTTGAGGGGGGAGGGATGGGGATGGATACCAGGATCCATGTATGGAGGGGGCAAAGCAGGCCCATCCATGAGGCCAACTGAAGCAGTTGCCTCAGGCAATAGATTGCGGTGAGGAGCATCTCATCTCAGTCCGCTGACTTTCCTCCACTTCTCTGCCTTCTCCTTTCACATCCTGGATTGGATACCGAAGAGGGGGGCAGAGAGAAAGAGGAAATGAGGAGGGGAGGGGAGCGCTGAGCAAGAACATTGGAGATGGGGAAAAGCAGAGGCTGGCAGCTCATCAGGTAAGGGGGCGGCATTTGGCAGGCCACCTTTGATGTCAGGAGACTTGGGCTGGTGCTGGGACAAAGCACATATTGGAAGGAAAAAGATAGCAAAAAGAGAGAGGTTTTATAATAAGTGGGGAATTGTAAACTGCATCTGTTTGTTCTTGCTTGGGCAGAAATGGGGCAGTTATCCAGAGGCCCTTATTCAGCAGGCCTGTGACAGAGGCTGGAGTATTTCCCCTTTCACTTCTGCAGTCCCAGGTCATGTTTTTATTACCTTGGGCAAATTGGCCTCTTTCAGCCTCTGCTTCCCAATCTATGCAATGGTCCGGTGGCATTGCAAGCACGGGTACCACCTGGGGCGGACGTCATCCCCCTGTACTACGTGACCACCACCACCTATATTCACCCAGAATGATACATGGAATCCAGAAGTGGTTCGGCGGTGATGCAATGACATCATTGTGCACCACCAAATTGCTTCGGGGACAGCCATTTGGAAATGGGTCTCAGGGAGGGAGGGCCCAGGCATTCGCTTGGTGGGGCCTTGGGTGGCATGTCCATCACTCTCCCCCCTCCCAGGTCAGATCACCTGGGATGGACTGCCCTCCACCCCTACTTGCTACATTACTGAAATGGCTTGTAATGCCCCAGGATGGGTAAACAAGACTTTGGCCTCCAACCCAGTGGGAATCTTTTAGCATATATAGAAAGAGCCCTTTAAAAGCCTCTCTTTATTGCTCAGAGCTTAGAGGGTGTTAGGATTTCCCCTGCCACTCTTATTAATCATCATCACCATCATATCACATTCCTCCAGTCCCTTGTGGCGTACGAGGTGCACTAAGTGGTTTCAATCACCCGGGAAGTGTATAATGGCTTAGTAATGCATTCCCTGTTGTGTCTTTCAACTTTTATGCAACAGCTATGAAAATATAAAATGTGTTTAATTAAAGAAGCTGGCTTGTTTTATTGAACAAATGTATTGAATAAATAAAAAGGAATCATAGCCCATTTTAATGTGCTCATCCAACATTCAAAATAGGCCTTTTATTATGTGCCGTAATTGATTTTGTTACGGTTTTTTAAGGGAAACATACAGAAACATTTCAAATTAATGCAAATATTTTTTAATTTTCAAGAGCATTAAATTGTCGGTTTTGCAGCTGTGTATCAAAGTAGTTGAGCTAGTAAATCGGTTGGAAGACAGAGAACTATTCAGACATGAACCATCATTCTTGGTGGAAAAAAAGACTTTCAGCTTAAATCATTTCTTTCAAAGGAGTCTCACTAACAAAAGGAAACCATTTTGGGCTGCCAGCTTATACCTCAGTGTTAAGTTCTGTTACATGGAAAAGTTCCACTGGACTAATGGATGTGCATATATGGGCACAATCCTAACCAACTTTCCAGTTATGAGATAAGGGAACAAACATTCTCTTACCTTGAGGAGGCCTCCATGACTGCCCCCCAACTACAGCACATGCCCCATTGGCATAGCTATGTCAGAGCTGGAAAGTAGGTTAGGATTTGGGCCTATATCTTGTATCAGGCTACAAGACTGCAATCTTCCTCAACCGTGCACAGAACAGAAGTGAGTCTTTTTAAGATAATTGAGCATATATCCCAAGTGGACATAGGCAACACTCAGCCCTATTACTAGGGATATGCCCCTCTCTAGTGAGGATGCTGTGCAATTGAGGGTGCACACTAGTGGGGATGCTGTATATCAGCAAGACTGTGCACAGACTTAGCAAAGTACACCAAAGATGAAGCGTAAGGGAAGCCAGAGGGCTGACAAGCATAGCTCCTAGTGGCCAGTGCCTAGCACGCAGCACCTTGCTTATGGCTTTCCTCTCTCTATTGGGCAAACTGCAGAAATTGAGAGTCCAGTCCTACCCCACCCCCACCCCAGTGGTGCAGCCATGTCAAAAACAGGTGAGCTGTATCCAGCGGGGGGGGGGGGAATTGGGAGGCATTAGAGGTGAAAAGAGAAAAGGCATAAGCCTCCATTTTGCTCCCACACCTGGAATGGTTCCAAAGGAGAGGGGGAGGAGCCACTTACATGCTGTGGTGGGGCTCCCTGCAAAACTTTGTCTTTGCACCCCCTCTAGCTACACCACTGACTGTGGCACAAAGGGATTTTGTCTCTCTTGGGTACAAACCCTCTTTAGTGGAAGGATTGGGAGTAACTTGTTCTGAGACATCAGGTGGGATTCAGGGTCCAATGAGCTGGCTCAAGGTCAGATTTTGTTTCATTACAAAATGAAGAGGGGAAGATGCTCAAGCAAAGGACAGCAACAAGGACAATGTGGGGAGAATAGCCACAGCAGCTGGATCACTTGGCAGTCTCTGGAGGGTGCTAATGCATTGCCAAAGTCTGTGGGGGGGAGTAGAAAAGTTTACGGTAGTGGGAAACAGGGATGGGCTGCATCTTGGATGACTAGGACTCAAGTCATGAGAAAGATGCATTTTATGTGACTCATACAGACTCAAGTCACACAAGTCAAAAACTTGGGCACTGACTTGGGACTTAGGGGTTTTATCCTAAAAATGAAAAGACTTGCATAGACTTGAGTCAAGATTCATTCTTATGGGTGCTTGCCTTGCTTGCTTGCTTTTTTTTTTTTTTACCATTTCCGCCACTCAACTTGTTTTTTTGAAAAGACTTGGACTCAAGTCAAAATTACTCAAAAAAACAACTCTGGATGAGTCATGATGGCCACTCGTTATGACTCGTGGCAAATCAAGTCAAGGGGGATGGAGGCTCGGGACTCAACTCGTGACTCAGCGCTGTGATTCCGGCACAACCCTGGTGGAAAAGTAGCAAAAAATGGGGGAGGGGGGGAACCTGGCTGTTCAGTGCATTAGGTAAACCCCCTGACACATACCCAAGTTAGAAATAGCATTGTCAGTTTGCCAGAAATCATTCTGGTTCGCCTGCTTTTTTCTTTCTTCTCAGGTGGGGGAGCAGCAAAGTTTAATCTCTTTCTGGTCTAGAGTGGGGCTCTGCCTTTTTATTACTGGATCCCGCCCAGGAATCTTCTCTGCAGTTAAATCCCAGCATTGATCATCGGATTGCAAGCTGCAAGCTGCCGTACATTAGGATTTCCAGAGCTGTTGATTCTGTGCAGCTGTAACAGGGCTGCTAGTTTATTATAATAAAGGAGGAAAACACACACACACACAGAGAGGGAAATTAAATATTGAAAGCTCAGTTAAAATAATAGAGTCTTTGCTCATCATCATTTTTTGCTTCCACTACTCGGTATATCTGTTTCAGCGTTTGGTTCTGATTTATTGCATAATGAGTCCCCTTTTACACTGTAATGCAATTCATATTGCTTTTTAATGTACACCACGCCGTAATGAGTGTACCAAAGAGAGTAGCAGGGAATCCTGATTGGCTGTTGTGGAGGAAAATACCCTTGAATTATTTATCTTTTGCCAATCGTCAGACTCCGCCTATTGGGCCCTTCTGAACATTGAAACTTGTGTAAGACACACACTGAGAGGCTTTTAACTGTATATTATAGCAAAAAATATAGATGTGCACAGACAACACACATGCTCAGGGGTTGAATCCTGATTCTGAAAAGTGATCTGCGCGGCTTATCGTCAGAGAAGGAGAGCCAAACTGAATTGCATTAAACATGAACAGAAACAGAACTCTCCCTCCTTTCTCTCAAACAGCAACCTGCTCCAAACACATCCATGTTTTAGCAGGCAGCAGAATGAGATGTGGGTGATTTCAAACAGCCCGGCTGGATGGATAGTTGACAATCAGATGGTCCAGAGCCAGAAAATGAAAGGGTCCAGGGCAGGCTCAAGGGAAGGCAAGACAGTAGGGCAGCCTCCTCAAACTGAGAAACACATACTGGCACAGATATTATATACAGCCAGCCTGGTCCTTACTGGCATCTTAGATCATGTGTTGCTTGATAGATTCATGGTGCCACGCCCATGCCAGGTGAGCATGATCCAGGCTAGTCTCATGCCGTTTTTCATGGGTTGGTGGCAAGGTCCCACAGGTAAAACCTTGGTTCACTAGCAACACCACCACTGCTCCTTTGCTAGCTGGCTGGCTAGCTTGGGAGAAGCCTTGACTTTGGAAAATTCTCTAACTACCTGCACTTTGCTGGGTTAGAAAATTCCAACTTGTAACCAGTTCACATCCTGGAAGCCAACTTTGTGATCAAGACCAGTTATGATCACTAAAGAAGAGCGCACAGAAGAAGAGCCTTCAGGCTTGGTTTCCCCCACCAACGTCACTGCAAAATTTGATCAGGTGGTATGTGTTCTTGAGGCACAGACCCCCAAAGCAATCCAGGAGGCCCCTGCCACACCCTCCTTGGGGTGAAAAATCATAGAGAATATCCTCCTCTCAAACCACTGAAGGACCACCAAGGGCCTTCCAGGCAAAAAAGGGTGGTCCTTGATGAACTCACCCTATCATAGACTCTATGTTGTCCTATGAGAATGCTGTCCAAAAAGCGCTAGGTCACAGAGTCTTCATGGCTATTGTATTTTCTGTTGCCATTCACCCATGTGCTGTTTCTATCATTGCCACTTGGTCACTGTGCTGTGTCACAGTGTCATATATCACCCCTTGGGGTAGTGCATATATACAACATAAGAACATAAGAACAGCCCCACTGGATCAGGTCATAGGCCCAAACAAATCAAGGAGACAGGTTTTAAACTTATCTGGTAGGTTTCTACTAGCATGGAGTCCCCCCCCCTTTTTTTCCCAATACTGTACAAGCATTGAAAAATATGATCAAGCAAATATGATGTACAGGCATCGAAAAAATATGAAATTTAAGCTGTAGTCCAATGGTTCTCAAACTTAATGGGATCACAGCACTCCCACAACCTCTTCTTCCAGGCTCAGCTTGAATCACGCAAAAAAAAAATCTCATGTGTTTGGATCATGCAAAATCTCACATGATCCAAGATGGCAGTGCCCAAATCTCAAGGGATCTCAGATGATCCAAAATGGTAGCACCTTGGAGAGGGGCCATCGGGAACATCCTGTGATGCCCCTTTGGGAACCTCTGCTGTGGTCCATTCTAACCACTCAGAATTCTACCACCTCATTCTGCTGTATGTGTAGACTCAGCCTAAGAGTGTCAATAATCACAAATTCAGACCATTGTAAGGATACAGGAAAATTTCTTAACCATGAAAATATTGGAAAGATAAAGGGGAAGAAATACAACAGAGGATTCTGGGTTTGGTCATTTTCCAGCCTCCTACATTTACCTTAGAAAGAAACTCTCCTTGGGAACAAAAACTAGAATTCATCTAACTGAAACATGAACTAGTCTGACTAAAGTCATTCAGATGCGGCACCCTAAATAAATGCTCTTCTTTCTCCAAAAGGTATTGGTTTCCTTGCCATAACCAAGTGACCCGGATGAGTCGAAAGGTGTCTCTGTTTTTTTAATATCAGCACAGTCCCTGGAGTGCTTCTCGTAATAGCCTTGAGTGTCAAGTGTCAGGTACATAGTGCTCTGTTAAGAGAAAATGCAAGAAAGCTAGCTGAAATCAATTATTTACAGGCATATACAATCGCCGATCCCACGTTCCCTGGGGTCCAATAATGCTTAGTCAGGCTAGCACAAGGGCATTATCTTTTACATAGATCTTGACAAAAATGGGCATTTCTGTCTTTCAACCTCTTTTCTCTACTAAAGAATGACAACAGGTGAATCACAGATGGGAGGCAAAGCAAGAATGCCAGGAAAATATGGATTTTCAGGGGAATAGAGACTCCCTTTCCAAACATACATAAAATGTATTTAATTTTGGATGTTTGTATCTCTCCTTTCCATTCCAAAAAGAAAGCTCAAGACAGCTTACATGAAATATACGTAAAATGTGCTAGATGTTGTTTATGTTTTCTGACCTGTGGCTCCTGATCTGCTCTGGGGTTTTGTTTTGTTTTTTAATTTTGTGTTGCAATGTCTTGAAGATTATCTGCTCTGCCATTGCCTTGGAAGCACCTGTAATTATCAAAGCACTTTGCACTGCAGAGGAATTAGTCAACCCCAATGCAGGTAAATTGAAAGAATTCAAGGTTGCGGTGGTGTACAATTTAGACCACAATCCTAACATTGCTCTAGGCTGGTGCAGGCCATACAGCATGTCTGCATAACTCTGGAGTCAGCTGTGCTGGTCCATGAAGTCCAGATCCAGTCTATGTGCCACTGGGATAGGGCGATTTTGTGCTGGCCCAGGCAGGCTGGTGCAAGGGGTGGGAGAGGAAGGTGGCAGAGAGGGGCGTTTTTGAACAGGGGTGGTCCAGGAGGTGGATCAGGCACAGGAGGGGATGGAATTGGTGGTGTCAGCCCATGCTATATCCTAACCCACTCTCCCGGGCCCTGAAGCCTTACATGGGCTGCTCAGATTTGCTCAGATCTGAGTAGCCCCATAAGGATGGCTGCACCATGCATTACTCTGAACAAGGGGAAAAATATCCCCTTACAATGAGTTACCCTCCAGCCACCTTCCCAACCCAAGCTGGATTTAGTGCAGGCCACTTGGTCTGCCTGTTCTGGGGCAGGTTAAGATTGGACTACCCAAGATGCATCAGGCATCAGTAGGTGCTTTGACCTCATGAGCTTTTAACAACTTAAATTCCTGCTCATGAACAAGTCTCAGTGCATAGCTCAGTGCATATGGCTACTATCTAGCTGTAGGGTACCATGAATTTGGAGTTGATCTGAAACTCTGTGGCACACAGCACTCAAAGTTTGTCAAGAGCATTCTCATGTGGAAAGTGACTCTATGCTTGCAGTGGGGATTGATCCATGACTCCTAGAAGTGAAAGGGAGACTCTGGTTTATGAAGCTCTATGCATGCATTAATCCGGGTAGATGGGACTCGTCAGCCTAGGAAGGCAGCTCATCTAAGAGAAGGAAACTCTGACCTCAAACCTCCACTGCCTTGTGGCTACATCCAGTTGTGGAAAAGGCTTCAGGAGTCAACCTCGAGGCAAAATCAGGAGCCGGAGTCCCTTAGGCAGTTCATGGCTGAACACAGTCACGTTCTGGCAACTCCTGCGACGCCGCTGGAACCAACCGTATTGGCTTCTGCCTTTCCATTGGACCATTCCAGCGACGTGGAGAGGGGGGATTTGCTGCATGGGTAACAGCCTATCCTCCATACCTTCTTTACCCAGGCTTCGCGCACTGGAGAGGACACTCCAACTTCGCCATACGGCGTCAGCACAACACGGGAAGCAGCAGTTTACCGGTTATAAGTCTTTGCTCGATTGGCGTAGAGCATGACGCCAGGGGCTACTTCCGACGGTGGGAGAGATCATTGCATCTCATTGGGCAGCTACCGCCCGCCTTAAGCTGGGCAGTCCCCAGCCAGTAAGGTGTTGCCTCGCCACGGTTCGTTAACCTCATGGGGTGCGTGGGGTTTAGGGTGAAAACCGACAAGCGGATCGACAACTCTGCACCATGCAACAGAAAACAGAAAACTACTGCCCTAAAGCTGGGCACCTGGAATGTTAGGACAATGACACCTGGCTTCTCTGATGACCTGCAAGAAATAGACGACGCACGCAAAACAGCTGTCATCGACATGGGCAGGAGGTCTGGTCTAGAGGGTAGAGCCTCCATTTGCCTGAAGATTAACATCCACAAGATCGCCAGTTCGAGGCCACCGGCACCGTGCGACCTTGAAGCAGCTGGTAAGCTGCAGCTGAGCTGTTCCATCTGCTCGGAACGTGGGAGGATGGAGGCCAGAATGTTAAACCAGATCGGAGCGTAACAGCTTGAATGTGGTGGTTCTTGAAAGAGAGAACCTTCTTTCAATTTGTAAAAATCCCTGCGTGGATTTAATAAGCCTGCCTGTGTAAACCGCCTTGAATAAAGTCTTGAATAAAGACCAAGAAAGGCGGTATATAAATACTGTATATTATTATTATTATTATTATTATTATTATTATTATTATTATGGAGCTGAGCAGACTGCAGATGGACATCGTCGCCCTTCAAGAGACTAGGCTGCCAGATTCCGGATCTGTCAAGGAGAAAAATTTCTCATTTTTCTGGCAGGGAAAACCACCAAACGAAACCAGGGAACATGGCGTTGGCTTTGCGGTCAGAAATACCCTGCTGAAATCCATCATCCCACCTACTGTGGGAAGTGAAAGAATTTTGTCCCTGCAGCTCCAGTCATCAGCAGGACCTGTCACTCTCATCAGTGCTTATGCACCAACTCTGTCATCTCCAGCAGAAGCCAAAGACAAATTCTATGATGACCTGGCCACCACTGTCAAGAAAATCCCTGTAAAAGAGCCATTGTTCATCCTCGGCGATTTCAATGCTAGAGTTGGTGCTGATAACAGTTCATGGCCCACTTGCTTAGGTCAGTTTGGCACTGGGAGGATGAACGAAAATGGCCAACGCCTGCTAGAGTTTTGCTGTCATCACGGTCTCTGTGTCAGCAACACGTTCTTCAACACAAAGCCCCAACATAGAGTCTCTAGGAGACATCCAAGATCAAAGCACTGGCACCAGCTCGACCTGATCCTCACCAGACGCTCCAGCCTTCCCAGCATCAAGATCACACGCAGTTATCATGGTGCTGCCTGCGACACTGACCACTCCCTGGTGTGCAGCAGAGTGAAACTGCAAACAAAGCGACTGTATCACACGAAAAAGGAAGGAAGACCTCGCATTGATACCAGCAAGACCCGGGATCAGAGAAAAGTGGAGGAATTTGCACAAGCGCTTGAGGAATCTCTTCCAGGCCCGGCCGACGCAAACGCATCCAACAGATGGGAACATTTCAAGAATACCGTTTACAACACCGCCTTGTCCATATTCGGCAAGAAGACCAACAAGGCGGCAGACTGGTTTGAAGCCCACTCTGAGGAGTTGACACCAGTCATTGAGGAAAAGAGGAGAGCTCAAGCAGCATACAAGGCCTGTCCCAGTAAGCGCAAACTGCAGGTCCTCCGAACTGCTCGCAGCAAAGTCCAACAGACTGCCAGGAGATGTGCTAACGACTACTGGCTCCAGCTCTGTTCCGAGATGCAGATAGCAGCTGACACGGGCAACATCAAGGGGATGTATGATGGTATCAAGCAGGCCCTAGGTCCAACACAGAGGAAAATTGCCCCTCTGAAGTCTGCCACAGGCGAGGTCATCCAGGATCGGGCGCAGCAGATGGAACGCTGGGTGCAGCACTACTCTGAGCTATATTCCAGAGAAAATGTAGTCACCAAAGAAGCACTGAACAACATTGAGTGCCTGCCTGTGCTGGAAGAGCTTGACAGTGAACCAACCCTAGAAGAACTTCACGTGGCCCTGGACTCCCTTGCCTTTGGCAAGGCACCTGGAAAAGACAGCATCCCTGCTGAAGTCCTAAAATGCTGCAAAGAGATCATCGTCACTGAGCTGCATGAAATCCTCTGTCTCTGCTGGAGAGAAGGTGGAGTACCTCAAGACATGAGGGATGCAAACATCATCACGCTGTACAAGAACAAAGGTGACAGGGGTGACTGCAACAACTACCGCGGCATCTCTCTCCTTAGCATTGTAGGAAAGCTGTTTGCCCGAGTTGTACTAAAGAGGCTCCAGGTACTTGCAGAGAGCGTCTATCCAGAATCGCAGTGTGGATTCCGAGCCAACAGGTCCACCACTGATATGGTATTCTCCCTTAGACAACTGCAGGAGAAATGCAGGGAACAACGACAGCCACTCTTTATAGCCTTCATAGATCTCACAAAGGCTTTCGACCTGGTCAGCAGAGACGGCCTCTTCAAGATTCTCCCCAAGATTGGATGTCCACCCAGGCTCCTCAGCATCATCAGATCTTTCCACAAGGACATGAAGGGCACTGTTGTCTTCGATGGCTCCACATCAGACCCTTTTGACATCCGAAGCGGAGTGAAGCAGGGCTGTGTTCTTGCACCAACCTTGTTTGGGATTTTCTTCACTGTCCTGCTGAAGCAGGCCTTTGGAACTGCAACAGAAGGCATCTATCTCCGGACCAGATCAGACGGAAAGCTCTTCAACCTCTCCAGACTGAGAGCAAAATCCAAAGTCCAGCTGAAATGTCTGTGTGACTTCCTCTTTGCCGACGATGCAGCTGTCACTACCCACTCTGCCAAAGATCTCCAGAAGCTCATGGATCGTTTTAGCAAGGCCTGCCAAGATTTTGGACTGACAATCAGCCTGAAGAAAACACAGGTCATGGTTCAGGATGTGGACTCACCTCCCTGCATTACAATCTCTGAGCATGAACTGGAGGTTGTCCATGACTTTGTGTACCTTGGCTCAACGATCTCCGACACTCATTCTCTCGATACCGAGCTAAACAAGCGCATTGGTAAAGCAGCTACCACGTTTTCCAGACTCACAAAGAGAGTGTGGTCCAACAAGAAGCTGACAGAACATACCAAGATCCAGGTCTACAGAGCTTGCGTCCTGAGTACACTTCTGTACTGCAGCGAGTCATGGACTCTTCGCTCACAACAGGAGAGGAAACTGAGCGCTTTCCACATGCGCTGCCTCCGACGCATCCTCGGCATCACCTGGCAGGACAAAGTTCCAAACAACACAGTCCTGGAACGTGCTGGAATCCCTAGCATGTATTCACTGCTGAAACAGAGACACCTGCGTTGGCTTGGTCATGTCGTGAGAATGAATGATGGCCGGATCCCAAAGGATCTCCTCTATGGAGAACTCGTGCAAGGAAAGCGCCCTACAGGTAGACCACAGCTGCGATACAAGGACATCTGCAAGAGGGATCTGAAGGCCTTAGGGATGGACCTCAACTAGTGGGAAACCCTGGCCTCTGAGCGGCCCGCTTGGAGGCAGGCTGTGCAGCATGGCCTTTCCCAGTTTGAAGAGACACTTTGCCAACAGTCTGAGGCTAAGAGGCAAAGAAGGAAGGCCCATAGCCAGGGAGACAGACCAGGGACAGACTGCACTTGCTCCCGGTGTGGAAGGGATTGTCACTCCCGGATTGGCCTTTTCAGCCACACTAGACGCTGTGCCAGAACCACCTTTCAGAGCGCGATACCATAGTCTTTCGAGACTGAAGGTTGCCAATACATGCATGCATTGGAACCTATATATGTGCAAATGAGCCATCAAATTGAACACTGCATGTGTGCATGCATGTACTCAGTTATGGAAATGCATGTGACTTTTTCCAATAGTCCATTGGATTCAATTTGAAGGGGGGGGGAGAATTAATGAACAAGGCATTCTTGAGATAAGTGTGTTTTCATTAAATTTGGCACTGTGTGGTTTGTTTCTGAGAAATAAAAAACTGATGGCAGCAATAGAAACTGATTACACTGTGATGGGCAATCGCGGCAAATCGCCCTCATCTTGCCTGGCCAAATGGAAGCTCATCGTCAGGAAATAAAATAAACCAGAGAGAGTGTTTTAAACAGATTTATAGGCAATGACCCTCCAAATTGTGCATGCAATAATGCAAATAATTATTTTCAGACATGCATCCCAGACTTCCAATGCTCCTGAAAATGAGGTGCTTGTTTTGCTCAGCTGAGGACGCAATAGAATGCTGGGATTTCTTCCCATTCGGAAACATTTGTGTTGAATGATGACCATTAGCTCCTTGTTTATTAGGGCTTGCATGGCCTCATATTACTTCCCTTGTTTTGACCTTCTCTTCTTTCACACACTCAGAGAGAACAAAATGACCTTCATAGATATCCACTGAAAGCTTACTCTAATGAGCTCGAGTGCAATTCTAGCTCTTATCTGCAATTAGTATTCCATTTTGTTCCAACACTCTGGCTGAGACCTTGCATTGGCCTGCTTTACAGGCAGAACCTTTTAGGAGATTTATGCCTCCGTCAAAAGTTCCTTTACTTGACAGTCAAGAGGAATGTACACATTAGTTGGGCCATTTGGGGTCTTGATCTCCCTCCACTGAATGTCAGTGGCTGGGTGGACTTCTGGGCCCCCCATCAAACATGCCTGAAGCACTGTTGGCATCACTTTGCCATAGTGAAATCCCACATTGCGGAGGTATATATGTGAATACTGACATTATGTCAGGCAGGACCCACATCAAGCATTGGCCAACTTGTCCACTGGTCAGAGTCCAGGGCCAGGATAATAGTAATAATACTGGTATTTATATACCACCTTTCTGGTCTTTTGATTGCTCCTTTGACTTTACTCAAGGTGCTTTACATGGGCAGGATTTCTCCAAACCCCTAAGTGGGTTTTTGCAATAAACAAAAAAGTTCTGTCTTTTAAAAACACATTACTTTCCAGGTGGATCTTTTTCTGTCGGGGCTTCATTCTGTCCATGTTGCCTATCGCACTGAGCAACACATGCACCTGGGTTTCTTGTCTCCCACACAAGAGAGCTCAGCTCAGCTTTGAAGTCTCATTGCACATTTCTGGTGTTCTTAAACTGGCAATCTTCAAATGTTATCTTCAGGCTTAACAATGGGGTCTACCCTCTAGACCAGACCTTCTACCCAGACTAGAACTTCTACCCTTTATGGTGCAGTAGTGGTTCAGGAATTGGACCTGGGAGATGCAGGTTCAAATTTCTGCTCAGCCATGAAACTTCCTGGGTGACCTTGGGCCAGTTTCTCTCTCTCTCTCTCTCACCCCTACCTCACAGGGTTGTTGTGAGGACACAAGGAAGGGAGGAACTATGTACACCACCCCTGAGCTTCATGGAGGAAGGGCAGTAAAAAAATGTGAAAAATAAATACATACATTTAGAGTTGAACCTAAGAGTTGAAGAAGACATACTTTATGTATCATTTACAACTAAGGTAAGACCTTGCGGAGCCTGAAAGGGAGCACTTGTTACTTCTCTTTCTTCCCAAAGAATACTTTCTTGAATCTTGGGGAAAGTGGGGAAGAAATGGTGGCAAACTAATAAATGAACTTCTGGAGTGTTCATACCTTGTGCGCAAAATAACTCTTGAGGTTTTTCCAGCATTCAACAGGAATGCTGGAATAAACTAATTAATTTAGGGAGCAAGAGGCAGGGAGAACATAACATAAGAACATAAGAACAGCCCCACTGGATCAGGCCATAGGCCCATCTAGTCCAGCTTCCTGTATCTCACAGCGGCCCACCAAATGCCCCAGGGAGCACACCAGATAACAAGAGACCTCATCCTGGTGCCCTCCCTTGCATCTGGCAGTCTGACATAACCCATTTCTAAAATCAGGAGGTTGCGCATACACATCATGGCTTGTACCCCATAATGGATTTTTCCTCCAGAAACTTGTCCAATCTCCTTTTAAAGGTGTCTAAGCTAGACGCCAGCACCACATCCTGTGGCAAGGAGTTCCACAGACCGACCACACGCTAAGTAAAGAAATATTTTCTTTTGTCTGTCCTAACCCGCCCAACACTCAATTTTAGTGGATGTCCCTTGGTTCTGGTATTATGTGAGAGTGTAAAGAGCATCTCCCTATCCACTCTGTCCATCCCCTGCATAATTTTGTATGTCTCAATCATGTCCCCCCTCAGGCGTCTCTTTTCTAGGCTGAAGAGGCCCAAACGCCGTAGCCTTTCCTTATAAGGAAAGTGCCCCAGCCCCGTAATCATCTTGGTCGCTCTCTTTTGCACCTTTTCCATTTCCACTATATCTTTTTTGAGATGCTGCGACCAGAATTGGACACAATACTCCAGGTGTGGCCTTACCATAGATTTGTACAACGGCATCATAATACTAGCCATTTTGTTCTCAATACCCTTCCTAATGATCCCAAGCATAGAATTGGCCTTTTTCACTGCCGCCGTAAATTGGGTCGACACTTTCATCGACCTGTCCACCACCACCCCAAGATCTGATCTGTCACAGACAGCTCAGAACCCATCAGCCTATATCTAAAGTTTTGATTTTTTGCCCCAATGTGCATGACTTTACACTTACTGACATTGAAGCGCATCTGCCATTTTGCTGCCCATTCTGCCAGTCTGGAGAGATCCTTCTGGAGCTCCTCACAATCACTTCTGGTCTTCACCACTCGGAAAAGTTTGGTGTCATCTGCAAACTTCGCCACTTCACTGCTCAACCCTGTCTCCAGGTCATTTATGAAGAGGTTGAAAAGCACCGGTCCCAGGACAGATCCTTGGGGCACACCGCTTTTCACCTCTCTCCATTGTGAAAATTGCCCATTGACACCCACTCTCTGCTTCCTGGCCTCCAACCAGTTCTCAATCCATGAGAGGACCTGTCCTCTAATTCCCTGACTGTGGAGTTTTTTCTGGAGCTTTTGGTGAGGGACCGTGTCAAACGCCTTCTGAAAGTCCAGATATATAATGTCCACGGGTTCTCCCACATCCACATGCCTGTTGACCTTTTCAAAGAATTCTATAAGGTTTGTGAGGCAAGACTTACCCTTACAGAAGCCATGCTGACTCTCCCTCAGCAAGGCCTGTTCATCTATGTGCTTTGAGATCCTATCTTTGATGAGGCATTCCACCATCTTACCCGGTATGGATGTTAGGCTGACCGGCCTATAGTTTCCCGGGTCCCCCCTCTTTCCCTTTTTAAAAATAGGCATGACATTTGGTATCCTCCAATCTTCTGGCACCGTGGCCATTTTGAGGGACAAGTTGCATACCTTAGTCAAGAGATCTGCAACTTCATTCTTCAATTCCTTAATAACTCTTGGGTGGATGCCATCAGGGCCCGGTGACTTATTGATCTTTAATTTATCAATGAGGTCTGAAACATCTTCTCTTTTAACCTCTATCTGACTTAACTCCTCGGTCAGGAGGGGCCGTTCGGGCAGCGGTATCTGCCCAAGGTCTTCTGCCGTGAAGACAGATGCAAAGAACTCATTTAATTTCTCTGCCATCTCTAAGTCTCCTTTTATCTCCCCTTTCCCTCCCTCACCATCCAGAGGGCCAACCGCTTCTCTGGTGGGTTTCCAGCTTCTAACATATATGAAGAAGCTTTTATTATTCCCTTTAATGTTGCTGGCCATGCGTTCCTCATAGTCTCGCTTGGCCTCCCGTATCACCTTCTTACATTTCTTTTGCCACAGTTTATGTTCCTTTTTATTCTCCTCATTAGGGCAAGACTTCCATTTATGGAAGGAAGCTTCCTTGCCCTTCACAGCCTCTCTAACTTGGCTGGTTAGCCATGCGGGCACCCTCCTGGATTTAGTGGAACCCTTCTTTCTTTGCGGTATACACCTCTGCTGGGCCTCTATTACTGTTGTTTTAAGCAGCCTCCATGCACTCTGGAGAGATTGGACTCTTTTTACTCTCCCTTTCAACCTCCTTCTAACCAGCCTCCTCATTTGGGGGGAAGTCTGCCCATCGGAAGTCAAGGGTTTTTGTTAGAGATTTGCCTGGTATTCTTCCCCCAATGTGCATGTCAAAACGGATCACAGCATGATCACTGTTCCCCAATGGCTCAGTAACGTTTACATCTCTAACCAGGTCCTGCATACCGCACAATATTAAATCCAGAGTCACCTGTCCTCTGGTGGGCTCCCTGACTAGCTGCTCTAAGCCACAGCCATTTAGCACGTCAAGAAATCCGGTTTCCTTATCGTGACCAGAACACAAATTGACCCAGTCAATATGAGGATAATTGAAGTCCCCCATGATTACAACCCTGTCCTTCCTTGTCACCTCCCTGATCTGTTTCCTCATTTCAAGGTCCCCATCCGATTTCTGGTCTGGAGGACGATAGCACGTCCCCAGTATTACATCGCTGCACAAGCCTGGTAATTTAACCCACAGAGATTCTACGGTGGAGTCGGACCCACTTTCAATCTCTACTTTGCTGGATTCTATCCCTTCCTTAACATAAACGGCCACCCCACCTCCAACACGCCCCTGCCTGTCCCTCCTGTAGAGTTTATAGCCCGGGATTGCGGTATCCCACTGATTCTCCTCATTCCACCAGGTTTCCGTTATGCCCACTATGTCAATGTTTTCCCTTGTCACCAGACATTCCAGTTCTCCCACCTTTGCTCGTAAACTTCGGGCATTTGCATAAAAGCATTTGTACACAGAATGCCCTAGGATGGGCTGCTTATTCGCTCCTTTGTCCCTGCATCCTCTCATTGTGCCAAACCGTCTATCACATCCCATCACGCTACCTTTCCCAATTTCTTCTCCTACTCTGCCTTTGTCTTATTGTTCTCTAACCTCCCCATCCTCATCCCATAGGGATGAGGAGTCCCGAACCGGATGCCCCTCGGCTCCTGTCGGCCTTCCCCCAGGGATCAGTTTAAAAGCTGCTCTGCCACCTTTCTAATGTTATGCGCCAGCAGTCTGGTTCCATTCTGGTTCAAGTGGAGCCCGTCCCTCTTGTACAGGCCCCGCTTGTCCCAAAACGTTCCCCAGTGCCTAATGAATCTAAACCCCTCCTCCCTACACCACCGTCTCATCCACGCATTGAGACCCCTGATCTCCGCCTGCCTAGCTTGCCCTGCGCATGGAACAGGTAGCACTTCAGAGAATGCTACCTTTGAGGTCCTGGCTTTCAGCTTCCTGCCTAAAAGCCTAAATTTGGCCTCCAGGACCTCCCAGCTACACTTGCCCACGTTGTTGGTGCCGACATGCACCACAGCCACTACCTCTCCCCCAGCACTGTCTACTACTAGCCTGTCTAGATGAGAAGTGATGTCCGCAACCTTCGCACCAGGCAGGCAAGTCACCATGCGGTCCTCACATCTGTCGCAAACCCCCCTCTCTATGTTTCTAATAATCGAATCCCCCACTACAAGAAGCCCCCAACCCCCCTCCCGCTGAGGAGTATCCTGAGTGCGTTCGGATACGGGCCCATCCCCTGGAGAAGGGGTCCCCCCTAGGGGATTGTTTCCCTCCTCTCCAGGATGACGTCCTCCAGTCCCGAGACTTCCCACCCGGGCAGCTGAGGAGCTGCACGCCTGAGGTTGGGACGAAGCCTGATCATCCCTGGAAGTCTCCCCACGGTCCTCCTCTGCCTGCCTGCGCTTCTCCAGGTCGGCCACCAAGGCTTCAAGGGAGCGGAAGCGTTCCCTGAGACCCTGGAGCTCCTTGCACCGAGGACACACCCATGACTTATGCCCCAGAGGCATATAATCATACATGTGGCACCCAATGCAGAACACTGGATAGCCCCCACCCTGCTGCTGGCTGTCTGACTGCATAGCTTTTTTGTTGTTGTTGTTGTTTTATTTAGGGGTACTTTTAAAAACCCTACACTGGTTAGCAGCCCTCTTCTCAAGGGAAGAGGAAGGGCAGTGTATGGGGCCCTGGCCTCCTTGCCCTGCTGCTGAACTTGCCCAGATGCTAAACTCTCAGTTTACCTGGCACTTAGTTCCCAGAGGCACTTGGGGTTCCCAGAGGCCACACGCGTCTGGAGAGAGCCTCATGCGATGGCAGGCCTAGCTTTATACTCCTGGCTGGCTCCTCCTCCCTCCTTCCTTCCTGATCGAAAGAGGGGCTGGTCTTCCCAGGTGAGTTTACAAAGGCTCAGGAAGACAAAAGGCTGCTGATGGGCGTAACCTACTCTGCAGGCTCCTGAATGGAGTGCTTGGATTAGCCTAATGGGGCTCTTATCACCTCCTAAGGTGGTGACACTGAAATTCTAAAATGGACTATGCCTGGGTGGTTGGGAATTGGCCCTTACTAGGTTCTTTCCCTCCTAGTTCTGTTCTCTTAGGCTGGACTGTTTTGTAACCTCAAGCTAGTTTTTATTTGAGTTTGTTTAATTATTTATTGCTTTCTAAATCCTGTGTCCCAATTTACTGAACTGCTTAGGCTATGTTCTAACTTAGATTAAGTTTAACTTGGGTTAAGTATAAGGTTAATTTAAAACAAAGTAGAAAAACCTGCTTTTTACTTTATCCTCCTCCCTTCCTTCGATTAGGTGCTACTTTAGGTGCAGCTAACTTTCGATTTAAGTGCCTGACCTTTGGGCTCTTACTCACGAGTAGGACTATGCTCCTGCTCAGAGTAGACCTACATACCTCCCTTAGGTGCTAACTTTCAATTTTGCTTTAAGGTTGATTTAAAGTTAAAGTTAAGGTTAGAAGACAGGGAGTTAGAAAGACAAAGAGTTAGAAAGAGTACACTTACCCTCTCGTTGTCTTCCTCCTCTCCTTCTCCAAAACTCAGAGGTCTACTTGCCTTCTCCTCGCACAGATGCTAAACTCTCAGTTTACCTGGCACTTGGGGTCCCAGAGGCACTTAGGGTTCCCAGAGGCCACACGCGTCTGGAGAGTGCCAAGAACAAATGTACATGTTGTTGTTGGCATCCTTCAGTCTCGTAAGACTATGGTATCGACCTCTGAATAGTGGTTCTGGAACAGAGTGTCCTCTCCAGTGTGCAAAGCCTGGGTATAGCAGATATGGAGGATAGACTGTTACCCATGCAGCAAATCCCCCCTCTCCACGTCACTGAAATGGTCCAATGGAAAGGCAGAGGCCAATATGGTTGGTTCCAGCGGCGTCGCAGGAGTTGCCAGACTGAGTGACTGTGTTCAGCCATGAACTGCCTCAGCGACTTTGGCTCCTGATTTTGCCTCAAGGTTGACTCCTGAAGCCTTTTCCTTAACTGGATATAGCCACAAGGCAGTGGAGGTTTGGGATCAGAGTTTTCCTTCTCTCAGATGAGCTGCCTTCCCAGGCTGACGTCCCATCTGCCCGGTGGCTGTTTAATCGCCTCTTACAACAAGTACAGCCAAACTGAGGGCCTATTCTTATCCCCCAGCCCCCTGGGGTTGTACATACAAATGTACATACACCTTTGTTAAGTTTAAAAACCAAAGAAACAGATGAAAGCTGATAAGCTGAACACCTGCTTTCCAAATAACCAGTTGCATCCCTTCAATTAGCTCCATTCCTCTTCCTTAAAACAATAAAGAATGGTGTGATTCTTTTATTAGAGAAGCAGGTGCAAGAAAGATTTTTTTTTAACAGCCGAGGAAAACCCATCAAGAAATGAGTTGAAGGAGAAGATCAACAGACTGGCGATAGAAAGCTAATTGATAAAATCATCATAACCCAGTTCATATTTTTCCTCGGAAACAAAAGGGAATACTTCAGTTTGTTTATTCCAAATATACTTGACACATTAATTTAACATGAAAAGAACGGTTTAATGAAGTCTGAAGAGAATTGCTATCTACCCTTTGAATGAGCTATCTAAAATGCCACTTTATTATGCAAAGCGATATAAAATAAATTGCATCCAAGCCCCGGTTCAAACGGAAGCTTATCACCGCCCAGTGTTTACAAAGAAATGATGCAAAGATCTGGGGACCACTGCTTGACTTGAAAAGCAAGGAAAAAGTTAGCACCAGAGGCCAGGCATTCCAAAGCATCTAATTTGACATGCTGATAATTATCAGATGGCTTTGAAATGCGATTAAGTGCAATTAAAGGAGGCAAAGAGCTACTCAGAGCAATGAAAATAAAATATCAGCACGGACTTATACTGTCACATGGCTAGAAAGATCTCTAAGTTCATGAATTTCAACCCTTAACCCAAGACTCTCATGCTCTGCAAAGAACCAGAAATGCAACACACGTCATATTATAGATGATAAAATCATAGACAGCCATGTTGGTTCATTAGAAAAACCATTATTGGGTCTTCTTCATCCCCCTCCCCCCCAAAAAAAAACCCCTGGATGCAACCAGAGAGAATGGCTAGCACCTAGTGAGACGTTATATGAACGTAGTACCCAATCCTGAAGCCAGTGGTCATGTGTACCACTGGCTCCAATGTCACTGTAAAACATGTTCGCAGCAGAGGAGGGAGCACCAGCACTGAGCCAGCGTCAGTAGGTGCTGTGCCTCAGTGCCAGGAGAACGGACAGCTGGAGCTCCCACAGCACCAGCCAGAGGTGATTGTTTTTGGGATGGGGGAGGAGGCGGGGAGTGGTGGAATGGGGGGAAAGGCGGGAAGAGGGTGGGGAGAATCGTACCCACGGGGGGGGGGAGATGGTGGCCATGTCTACCCCCACATCCTGAACTGCCCACAAGCCATGCAGACCAACACAGGCCTCCTTGACCCTGTGCCTGCTCAAACACAGGCACAGAGTCAAGGAGACCCATTGCTGCTGGCTACTGTATGCCATGGGAAGGGAGTGTTCACTCCCTTCCCCCAAGGAAACCCCGGCAGTAGCCACAGCATCCACAGGATCTAGCAGTCACCTTTTTGGCACTGCTGGGGACCTGGGGGCTGGCAGGTTTGAGATGGGTCTGATAGTCTCCTTAAAGTCCCCTTGTACTCTGATTTGAGACTTTTATAAACTGCAGACTTTGGGGACAAATCGGAAGGAGATGTGGTCTGGTGGTTTGAGCCGGTGCCTGACCGAAGGAAGCTAAGCAGGTTCAGCTGTGGTCTTGACTTTGGATGGAGAAGAGAATTGTGAAGGCACACTGTGAGTGAGTGTGGATGCGGGGGAGTCAGCTAGAATTGGATAACATCTTGAGTGCCAACCGAGGCTACCGTGAAAGCTTGCAAGTGCAGAGCACAGGCAGGATGATGGCTGCACTTGGACAGAAAACATCTGGGAAACTGAGATTTATGTGGAGTTCCTCTCACAGAACAATACTGTAAAAACCTAATTGAAAAATGGTGGTTTAGGACCAGCCTGCCTCTGCTACTCCCAGGCCTGAAAAAGTGAGAAGGGGAAGTGTGGCTCAGAGGAGAGTGGAGAGCTAGAACAGGGATGTAGTGCTCATTGTAGGGCAGGTAGTAATAGCTGGAGGTGGCCTGGGGTGGTGAAGCAGGAAGTATCAGGGTGTTTTGCCAAATTCCTGTTCTAAACGTGGCTTAGAGAACTTATGCCCACTCCATTAATTAGCCCCCCTTGCCCAAGCTCAGCTAGCCTGAGCAGCATATAAACCTACCGCTGAACCCCAGCACCAGCGAGAAGGTGGCTAGTACATGACTTGCCTGTAGGGTTACAGGGTCCCTCCACCCAGTTCTCTCCAAGCAACTGTTCTTCTAGGTACAGCAGTGTCACTTCAGCTCTCCGCCACTCAGCAGTCTGTTTGCCTGGTCAGTTAGCTAGTTCGTCAGTTAGTGTGCCGGTTCGTTAATCCGTTAGCCAGTTTGTGAGTCGGTCTGTTAGTCGGCAAGCCAGTAATTCAGCTAGTCAGAAAGTCATTCCAATAAGCTAGCAAGTCTCTTCTCCCTCCTCCACTCTCTCTCCAACTACAACCCACAAACTCTCCCTGCTCCAGGTGCTGCTTATACCCTGTAATGACCTGGCTGTCTCTAGTGACTGCAGCTGTACAGCACACCCACCGATAAACCCAATAGGTTCTAACCCCATTGTGAGGGGTGCCCCCAAAAGGTCTCTTGGGACCCCTGGGTGGGGTGTCCACCTCCCTGAGGTTCCTTGCAGGGGAAGCCTCAGACCAAGCCAGGGGGAGGGGGTTCACAACACCCTTGTCCTCCTCCCTGGAGGCAGGACCTGAGACCCTTGGTCTTCAGGCAGGGGCTCCAGCCTCCTGCCTTCCCTCTACAGAACTGCCTGTCGTCACAGGTCTCCCTGCTTTTATCCTCCCCAGCCACACCCTCGGCTCCTCCCCTTCCTCCCTCTCTAGGCTTAAAGGGGCCCTGCCCCTGGCCTGCTTCCCTCCTCTTTGGTGGTTAATAGTGACCTGGCCCTGCTCATTGCTCAGGTCAGGTGAGCACTGGGGGGCAGTTTCTCCCACCCAGCTGCCCTACGTCTTACCTGGTCAACTGGAGAGGTGGTGGTGGCTCTATGGCCAGGCAGTTCTGCCCTCAGCCTGCAGCCAGGTAAGGCAGGGGTCGGACAAGGGCTCGACCCCTGGCACCCTAATTCCCTGACCTGTCTGGGCAAGGGGCCACTGTTGGCACCACACCTTAACTCCTCAGGGGATCTTGTATGTTTCCACAACACAGTGTGGTTGCTCCAGCAATGAGTCTAACAGGAGCAGAAGCTGTGAGGTGTCGTAGAAAGAGAATGTTGGCCCAAAAACCCTGGAGACAAAGATGTGCTCCTGTGGCAACACAACAAGGAATCTTGTGCAGAAAGGGGCACGGAAAAGGGACCTGCAAAGTTGAAAGAGCTTCTGAGATGGTCAGCTAGACAACATGGAGACATCAGCTTGCAACAGAGATGTTGCAAGCATTCTACCAAGAGAATCTTGAAACACTGAACATCCATGCTCAAGTGTTTGCAAGCAGAACCAAGACATGCAAGGACATGTTTGTTTGATTACTGACAAAGTTCATGGACTGCCCACAAAAGTTATTTTTAGTTTGAATCTTTGCAAACCTTTGTGAACAACCTATGCTCGCGTTTGTGTGCAAGCACACTCAGGCTTTGGTGAACAATCAAACCAAAGGCTCAGAAAAAGCATACGCTTCTGCAGACATTTCTTCGCAGGCGTTTGGGATGTGAGCAAAAGTTGGATTCCACTTCAGGACAAACACTGAGATGCTCATGCATCCCTACTAGCCAGCGGGGCTTTTTTCCCCTTACTGCATGACTGAGCAATTAGGCTGAAGGACAGGAAAGGGCGAGGATACTGGGGAAAATAACCCTCCCCTCTGTCTGAAGCTTCTCATGGTAGCCAGTCCTCCTTGACACTCACTAAGCACATTTGCAAAATAAATGTGTCCACTGTGCTTGGTCCTGCTGAATAATTAACACCTTTCAAATGCCCCCCTCTCCTTTTAGAAAACCTTCATTTTTATCAGGTTTTTGCAAAAAAAATGGAATTGGGTTACCGCTTGCTATTCAGGCAGCATTCTCATACATAATTTATTGTTTGATATATATTTTCCCCCTTTCCTTTTTTTGCTCAAAATAATGTGGAACATGGCTCCTGGCACTAACTGACTGGTGGAAAGTGATTTTTATCATGCAGAGCCAAATAAAGTGTAGCGGATAAACAATATGTATTCATTGTGATAGATGCTTTACCCCAAACAGCCTCCCGAGGCACTGTCTATGACAGAGTGCCTCCTATTCGACATTCTTCCCTTCCCTTCCTTGAACATGCTGTCTCCTACATGGGGTTCAGTTCTGATAACTTAATAGAGCCTTAAGGAAGCAGGAAGGTGAAAAGAATAGAAAGGGAAATTAGATGGGGGAGATGAGAAGACTCACTAAGTCAGGGGGAAGTAGGGTGAGATCACATGAGGCCTCGCGTCAGTGAAGAAGAAAAGCTTCCATTTTATACCATAGGAGAAATGGGGATGTGATGTGAGGAAAGGAGAGATAGGAGACAACCTGAGTTAGATGACAGGGATTCGTGGGGATAGATAGAACTGTGAGAGACAGAGGCCATAGCTCAAGAGTTGAGCACCTGCTTTCAGGTAGGTATGAGGAAGACCACTTCTGAAACCTTTGAGAGCTGCTCCAGGTAAGGCCAGACAATACTGCACTAGGTCGGCCAATTGTCTGAGCTGGTGTATGCCCCAGCCATGGGCTTTGAAGGTTGTGTGGAATGCCAAGGAGAAGATGATATGAGAGACTCATGATTTACTTATTGGTTCTTTATTTTCAAGTGCCGCAAGGACTGGAAAAGAGCAACTGTGACAGCCACACGCACCACTTGCACAGAGCTTGGTTCAAAAGGAAAACGAAAAAGCATAGCTAATATATCCTGTTTACTACCTGGAGCTGCAGCTGGGTAAGCAGAAGTCTTAGTAGGCAAAGACAGCAATACAATGGAAGAACAGAACTTTCAAGCATGACCAGTAGAGAAAGAATGCCTTCTCAGCAGCAAAGGCTGTAGACCGGCGGTTCTCAAACCTTTAGCACCAGGACCCACTTTTTAGAATGAGAATCTGTCAGAACCCATTGAAAGTGATGTTATGACCGGAAGTGACATCATCAAGCTGGAAAATTTTTAACAATCCTAGGCTGCAATCCTAGCCACACTTACCCAGGCGTAATCTCCATTTACTATCACTGTTAAAAGCATATACATAGTAGCCTGTTAAAAGTACAGATCTGTAACATTTCCCCAAATGCAGTCACATACCATGGTAGCATCAAGTCTGATACATTAAAAATAAAGTATTGAAATGAATGGGGACCCACCTGAAATTGGCTCGCGAACTACCTAATGGGTCCCAACTCACAGTTTAAGAAATACTGCTGTAGACTAACATTTGAAAACAGGTTGCAAAAAAGCCCTTTGGCAATCTGCTTTGCTTGAAACATGCTAGATCTTTGCTTATGCACAGATACTAAGGTCAGGTCATTTTTGAGGACTCATCGGCCTACAGCTGGAATAAACCAGCTTCATATGCTCAGTTGGGAATGCACATCTCTATGCATAGCTGCTTTGTGCGGAAAGCCACCAGAGTGACAGGTTGGAGCATCGCACCAGACAGTGAATTGTTTCCAAGAATTGTTTCCATCTACCCTGGTTCGCCATTGGATCTCTTCAATAGGGAAGGCTACAGAGGCTTCCTTCTCAGGTTGTGACTTGTCCTGTACAATGACAGCCTTTGTTCTGACTGCTTCCTTAGTCTGAGCCATTGTGCGATTCCTAGCTCCCTATGGTTGAGCCCTGTCAGCAAGGAGGAAGTCATAGTAATTAAAGAACTGATGTAGTTCCTAGTTCTGACTCAACTTGACTTCTAGGTTTGACCAATCCCTTGGTTCTGACCCATCATGTGGCTCCCAGCTTCCACTCTACAACCACCTGTGTTTCAGCCTTGAAAGCAAGGAGATAGGCACAGGGGTGTAGGTGGAGACATTCCTCTAAAACAGGGGTGTCAAACTCATTTCATATAGTGGGCCAAATAACATACATGATGCAGGCTGAGGGCTGGAAGCGATAACATTAAGCAGGAAGCGATATCATTAAGCAGATGATGACCAGAAATAAGCACTTTGTTCTCACATAAAAACTCATTAGCAGCAAATAAAAAAGAGAAATTTGTGCAAATCTTGATTGTATTTTCAAGATATGGCCCAATTACACAGGCCTACAAAACTGAGGGTCAGAAAAGTTTTTCCCAAACTTTATGGTGGTTTGATATGAATTTGGGGTGCCGATTCCAAAAATGGCATCTGTTTTGCCCTATCATGTCTAGTTTTGGAGATATAGTATAGCCTCATTAGTGAGGTTCCTCATGAGGAGGAAGCTGCTTGAACCATTCACTAAAGAAGCTGTGCCGTGTCTCAAAAACTAGACGTGATAGGGCAAAACAGATGCCATTTTTGGAATCGGCACCCCAAATATACCTAGGAATTGGTGTAACGTTTAAGGAATCAAAATGTGTGTTGGCCTGTGTTATCACAGGGCTGAATAAAGAGCTTCCAAGGATTGCATCTGGCCCATAGTCCTTATGTTTGACACCCTTGCTCTAAAAAATCATAACCATAACACAAAATTTTTGCAAAACAGAACATCAGCACATGAAAGGAGTGTGGATGAACAGTCTCCCCTTGTCTTTTCTAAATGCGACCTCTTTCTCAAATTCCATATTAGTAGCAGGATACTGGTTTTGATGAGATCTGCTGATCCCAGTCAGTGTAAAGAACATTGAGCGGGATGGATCACCCAACTCAATACAAGGCAGATTCATTATATACATATTATTTCGATATTGAAGACATTCAGTCACCAATTGTGAGGAATTATCTGCTACAGTTTACATCATCATTTGAGCATTAAACCTTTTTTCCCATCAAGAACCCCATTATTAAAATGTGCAACCATTGACTTCTATGATAATCCATCTAAAATGTCATACATAAAGTCAAAATAAAAGATTGGACTTTTGCATTAGAGGTCATTTTAAGGATCGCTTATCCTCGCGGGGCACCACTGTTCATAGCCAATTATGTTGTGTAATTTAAATTTTGGTTAATATGTTATTTACAGGGGCCCTAAATAGCAATGTTGTTTGCTTAATTGCTCCAGAAATCAATACTCCGTTTGCGAGATCGGAATAAACAGATAATTACTCTAAAAAGTAGGCCATCTTGGCTTGTCAGACATGACAAGAGAAACCGGGGTGGGGAGCAGAAGCTGCTGGTTTCCAGGAAAAAAGTACATTATAGTGTTACTTCTGTGCCCTGATTTTCTAATTTGATACCCTTGCAGCCCAACTTTGAATGGTTCCAGTTCATTTGCTCGCATGAATGAAAGTTCAGCAGAAGGAACCCGCAGAGACAAGTATTTAACCACACAGTTGAAGCACACAACTGCAAAAGATACACGGTTTTTTAAAAAAAAAAAATCTTCCTTAACTCTTGGTAGGATGACACTTAAAGTCAAGCTACCCCAGGCAAGGGACCCTAGAATACTAGCTTGGTCATCTGTATAGGCTTCATGTTTTGCAGGTTAAAGAAAAACTGCAATACAAAAAGGACTACTTAAACCCTCAATTGGCTCCACCTCAATACTGGGAGCATCCTAGCTTGTTGCTCTTTGGTGCTTTCTATGTAGTTTGACAGTCCAATCCTACTGGGCTCTTACACTGGTGGAATGAGCATTCTGTCAGGGTTACCTGCCTTACGGCATGTGTAAAATGCATTCCAGGGGTGTGCAGAGTCACATTCTGCCAGAGCCTTCCCCCGCATGCAAGATGATGGTCACAGATCTGCAAACCCAAGTAGGCTGGTGGAGGAGGCAGGATAGGGTGGGAGGAGGGCAGGGGTAGGCAGAACATGAAGCCAACAGGGGTGGCAACAAGGGTGGATCAGGTTCAGGAAGTGGTGGGATCAGCCGAAATCAATCCCCCTTCCCGGACACAATCCCACATGCTGAGTTCACACGGATCTGCACCAGCAATTTCACTAGTGCAGGACCAAGTATCCCCCACTATGCCTTGAAGGCTTTCCCCCATATAGGTGCAAATATTCCCTTACCCAGAGGATACCTCTGTGTTTACCGTCTGGCAGGATAAAACGCAAACTGTTTGGGCCAGGCTTCAATAGCAGGAGAAAGGAGATAGGACTGGAATGTAAGCCTAAGCTGGTCCATAGTGAGTTGTCCATGGCTTTGTACCCTTGCCTAGATTCACAGCAAGCTCTTTTAGATCTTTTCTGCTGGTCCCACCCTAGGATAAAATATACAGCAGTGGCTCCCAACCTGTGGTCCAGGGACCACAGATAGTCCGTGCGACCCTGAGAACTGGTCCTCGAGGTGTCAAGAAAAAGAATGATCACCTTTGTTCCCTTCCAATGTCTTGCCAAGTGAGCACTCCCCCATGGACCACTGAAGTGTAGGCTAAGGCTGTAGGAGGTCCGTTCTCCGTCCTCTCTGGTGGTTCAGCACTTAAGAATATAAGCACTTAAGAATATAAGAACAAAAGAAAGGCCTGACTGGACCAGGCCAAAGGCCCATCTAGTCCAGCCTCCTGTATCTCACAGTGGGCTCCTAAAGGTTGGGAACCACCGATATATAAGGTAAGGTCATATACTTAATGGATGGAGTTGAGCCTTCAGTAATATGTAATATGAGACAGGACTGGGGTAGTCACTCTCTGAAAATGAGGAGAAGGCCATTATGGGTTCCTGTTTTTGCCTGTCAAATGTTGGTGGGAATATGAATTCCATGTTGTGGAACCCTGGCATAGGATTCAGCTCACATTCCTCAGTGATAACTGTGGGCTTAGCATCAGGTGTATTTTGGCCCTTATACATGGTTGAATGAGTATTCAAAGCAAGGTCAAAGTCTAGCACTGGATCCTACACCACACTAGGTCCAGTGGTTCATCTCATACTGACGGACTTTGTCCATCACACATCCATTCAACATTTGAAATCATGAATAAGAGATATGATTCCTTCACACTGGTAGGTTGGCAACCTTCAGTCTCAAAAGACTATGGTATAAGCCTATAGCACCTGGTATTCCCAGGTGGTCTCCCACCCAAGTACTAACCAGGCCTGACCCTGCTTAGCTTCCGAGATCAGACAAGATCAGGCACCTGCAAGGTAACAGTTGCCTTCCGCTTTATTTCTCTGGAATGCTATACAGATTCCAGAGAATGGAAGCATTTAACCAAAGCAGATGAGGAAACAGCATATATAATGATGGGATTGGTGTTGAAAAGTAAACATACATATTGCAAAAAGTCAACGATGACATACATCTGTTGTTCTAATATAGTCCAGCAGAAACATTCTCCCGGAACTGTAGGGGTTGCTGTCGTTACACTCAAAGGCATCTCCAGGGCAGCACAGACAAGACAAGTGAGTGGCAAGCCAATCTTGGCCTAAATAAAACATGAATTGAGAATAATGAAGCTCTCTGTAACTTATGTTCTCAAAAAGAAAAAAAGCGAACAGATGGAAAGAAGTAGGAAGATAGGGGAAAAAAAACTATATCAAAAACTACCATCAGTTGTCAAAGCTATTCTTCAGCCATGAGTCTCTTGGTTAGCTCCAAGACTTCAAAGCATGCGGCCTCTGCAAATTCATATAATGGCTCAAGTGGGACAGAGAGTTGAACTAGATAATCATAAATCAATCGTCTCAGGAGCTTATGGCATTGTAAAGTAGTGGTTTTCAAGCTGTGTTGCAGGTGAACCCTGGGGTTCCTTTAAAGTGCACCAGGAGTTCCTTAATAAGGTATCACTGGACAAGCTTCTTTGAATGTCAGCTGGGCTCACTAGAAACATAGAGAGCTGCCTCCCTACAAGTCAAGCCATTGATCTATGTCGCTCAGCAACATCTATGCTGTCTGATAAGAGGTCTAAGGTCTTTCCCTGGCCTTCCCAGGGATTGAACTGGGTTGCTTCTGCATGCAGAAGTATAGGCTCTACCCACTAGGACACACAGCCCCCTCAGGTTTTCCTCTAAAAGCCAGAGGTTCAGAGCAGTGCTAGATGTGTTTAGGGTACATAGTTCTTGCAGAGCGAGGCTCAATAAGCCTGGCCAATTCTCTGCCTCATATGAAGGTGAAATTCAAAAGAAATTTCAGAGCTCCTTCCAAGGTTGTAGAAGTTTCAAAGGAATGCGGGCTCTCTAGGGCTACAATCTTCGACATTTACTAGAGAATAAGCCCCATAGAGGGCAGTGGGACTTCCTTCTAAGTAAACATGTGTATGATTGTGCTGTTAGACAAATGTCTCAGACTGCAATCCTAAGCACACTTTCCTGGGAGTCAGCACCATAGAACACAATGGAACTTCCTTCTGAGTAGACATGCATAGGATTGGGCTGTCAAGGGCTTTCAACATATTTTATTTCAACATATTTTCAGTTAAATCTGTCCCCTAATGTTCATTTTTCCCAAAATGCGGCTGGGGTTTATAATCACTATTATTAGCTTTCTGTTCTTTGTCATTGTATTCTGTTTGGAGTTTATTATTCTGTTTATTTATTTAAAGTGCAAGTTGCAGTTGAGTGAGACCTTTTTGAAAGGGGCTAGAAAGGCAGAACATATATTATAGTGTGGATAAGTAAATAAAGAAATGAATTGATAAATAAAACAGGAGAGCTTCCTGCCCCAAGGAGCTTACAATTTAGAACATCAAGATAAGGGAGACAACCAAAGAAGGGGAAGCTGAATAGCAGAAGGTATAGACAAAGAAAGAATATGCATTTTTTTTTCAGTTCTATGGAGTTATAACAGTAGGATCTGTGAACCAGGGAATTGTGCCAAAGTATTCACGGGAAAGAAGGGTTTTGAGGAGAGGTTTGAAGGTTTCAACAGAGTTGGTATTCTGGAGACATTCTGGGTGGCAGTTCTGGGCATAAGAAGCAGCAAGGGAGGAAGGGCAAGGTCATTTGAGGAAGTGGAAGACCTTTTGATGGCTGATGGTGGTGGACCTTGCAAAGCAAAGGAGATGGATAGGGATGTACTTAGCTTTAGTTCAGAGGAGTAGGAGAATATGAGGTTGTGCCAATATCCAGAGGAAAGGTGGATACTGACAGGGTGATCCTTTGGGCACCTTACTTGGAACCAGGGCCACCCAAGCCCTCCTGACTTTCTGATGCAGCATGTCAAATGCTGATCCCCCTTACCTGATGATATGCCAGCCTCAGCTCCTCCCATTTGCCAATGTTTTAGCTCAGCACTCTCCTGTCTTCCACATTTCCTCTTTCTCTCTGTCCCACTTTGCTTTCTAATCCAGGGAGTAGAAAGCGGAGGACGAGCAATGGAAGCAAGTAGGTAGACAGAAATGTGCACCACCAAAGCAACAGCCTCAGTAGGCCTCATGGATGGGCCAGACACCGTGCGCCCATTACTGCCCCACAGGCCACTTATTACTGATTGCCTCTTCCTTGCTGATCTCGGCGCTCTCAGTCATATTGCATGGGAGAAAGAAGAGGACGAAGCAGAAGAGGAAGTGTGGAGGAAAGGAAGGAGAGTGGTGGCTAAGACTAGCCCACCAGTCTCCTCTCCTTCACTTCCTCTGAATTCTCTTTTTCCTTTTCAGATCCAGGGAGAAGCAGTGGTGGACAAAGATAAGGTAGAACGAGGCAGGTGTGATGGTAGCCCCTGCTAATATACTGCCCGATGCGACTGCCTCATGGCCTCGTCAGCTCTAGATATTGAGGATTTAATACCCACTTGTTTCTTCTGAGATCTGTTTTAATTCACTGAACTTTTTTTTTTTTTTGGGGGGGGGGGTCGGTGGGTATTATTCCACAGTTTGCATTTTGAATTGAGAAGCTGAGTGAGAGAGAGGTGAACGGCCCAAGGCTTAACGAATGCCCTCACAGCCCAGAGCCTCGCTAGGTGCCACTTACATGCACGGCTAAAGTTAATGAAATGGATCTCCAGATGACCTATTGAAATAATTGAAAGTCTATTTGCCTGGGAAATAAAAGGATTGGAAAGGTAGAAGTGAGCACTGCCTTTGAAGATAAATGACACCGGCAGCTCTGACCTTTAATGACCTCAGCGGAGCAATCTGGAAATGACATGAAATTTTCACTTTAAAAAAAAAAAAAAGGAAGGTGATAATTTATATAGCGTATGTCAGAGTGAACAATTGCTATGGACAGAAATCATAAGGAAGTACAGCTGACATGTCAAAATAAAATTTGGCTGGGCATATCAAATGAGTTTGAAGGGTGATTCGTATAAGGTGAGATCTTCATTGGATTACACAAAAGATTGCCTCCGCTTGCATGCACCTGCCTGATCTTTCAGATCTGCTTCAGAGACCCTCCTCTAGTACCCCTGCCATCTATGGTTAGTGAGGGGTGACAACAGAAGGGCCTTTTCAGGGCCGGCCCATCCATGAACCAACTGAAGGTCTTGCCTCAGGAGGCAGGTTGGGGAGGAGGGTACTTGCCTCTAAAGCTTCTCTTCCTCCTGCTCCCAGCTTGGGAAAGTGAATGCCTATCTTTTGAAAGAGCATTCCTGGTGTCAGTGGACCTGCAGATAACTGAAATGGGGGATACTGGGGTATGCCTGTATTGGCAAAATTTAAATAGAAAAGCAGGGTAAAAAGTCTAACATAAAAATGATATTGTGAATAATGTATCTGTCATGTAAGTGGAAGAGAGAACTTGATAGAGAACTCGCTTTGCATTCAGAAGGTCCCGGATTCAGTTCCTGATATCTCCACATAAGGCGGGGAAGGATCTCTGCCTGAAATGCTGCTGATCAGGGTTGACAATACTGAGTTAAATGAACCAACAGCCTGACTCATGGCAGCTTCTAAAGAGGGTCCCGGGTTCAAGCTCTTCCTCCCAAGGGAATAATGTTCCACTGAATTCAGTGGGACCTGTTTCTGAACAGACCTTGCTTTTCTTCTCTCAGCCATCATGGATTTCTTCCAAATGCGTTAGCTTATGAAATTTAGCAGTTTCCAAATCCTGACAATCCCATCATCAACAATCAGAGAGTCTGAAGATTTCTGCACTTCAGCTATTTCTAGCCAAGCTGCTACTAATGCATTCATTATGGGCAGAGTGATAATTTTGACCCTTCATGCTCACTTTGGCAACAATGTGCACATAAGTGATTTTATTTTCATTTCAGGTGCAAAGATTCGGATATATATTTTTGTTTGCTATCTGCCCCCCCCCCCATGAGTGGCAATTTTTCTATTTGTCTTTCGCAAAATAAAATTAAAAGGACTGGAAGAATGATGAAAATGTTTAATATAAACATGTCACTCTGAAATGTGCTAGCAGCAGCTATTTCAGCGACAGCAAAGATATTTTTAAGGCGTCAGTCTTTCCTGGTTTTGATAAGAATTTAAAAGCTAGTGTGCGCTGAAAGCATTTGCAAAATGAGCACTCCCACAAGCTCACCCTGCGTTTTATGATGTATATGACACAGCTGGACTTAACCAGTTCTCTCATCAGTGGAAGGCTGTTACATAGCAGATTATGTGCTAAATGTCGACATTTTGGCGATGGCACTGATTAATTGTTCATGAAAGATGTCTCCACTACAAGCTTATTATGAGGCCAGAAGCAGAATCAAAGATTTTGAACTTCCATTTATATATTTAGTCCTCTTATCCCTGCTGTTATTTCCTGCTGTGCAGATTTTCTTTCATGGGGAAAGAGGAGTTTGAAAAATTATTTCTGGAACTGTCATTAGTGTTTTATAACTACTGTAGCAAGCAACAGCTCTTCTGTGTGTAGCAAGCAATACGCGGTGTCAACATGTGTCACCGGTTGGCCAAAAATGACCCTGTTTCTCTCCTTTTTTTCTTTCTTCTCAAGTGGATGAACAGCAAGGGTTAATCTCAGGCCATTTTAACATAACGTAAGAACATAAGAAGAGGCTGAGCCCCATGGATCAAGCCAAAGGCCCAAAAGAACATAAGAAGAGCCCTGCTGGATCAGTCCAAAGGCCCATCTAGTCCAGCTTCCTGTATCTCACAGTGGCCCACCAAATGCCCCAGGGAGCACACAAGACAACAGACATCTAGTCTAACTTCCTGTATCTTAAACAAGACAACATGATAACTGTATTTTGTTGCCACTCCCTTGCATCTGGCATTCTGAGATAATCAATTTCACATGGCTTGTAACCTGTGATAGACTTCCATACATCGGTCTAATCCCCTTTTCAAGTCATCTAGGCCAGATGCCATCATCACCACATCCTGTGGCAAGGCGGTCCACAGATTAATTACACATTTGGGGGTTGCCCACTGGGTCCCACTCCTTTTACATCTGGGTTCATCCCACTATCAGTTGCTCTCCCTTTTTTCATGGTTAGTAATCTTGGGACATCACCAGCCATCTCCTTCCTCCCTCCTTCTTCTTGAGAAAGCTTAGGTTTAGAGATACAACTCAAAACATCAACAAATAGATTCAATAAAATCTTCCCAAATCTTTGGCCACACAAAAGTGGTTCTATTATTCCACTCCTTTCTCCACTTTTAGAATCATAGCTCAGCCACAGAGCATATGCTTTGCACATATGTTCAATTCCTGACAAGTGCAGATAGATTGGGAAAGAGTCTTGGCCTTCCTGGACCCACCAAAACCTTAAAAATCAAGGGCAGTGCTTGACAGCCTCAAAGGTGCTCTAAGTATGAATATCTGCATTGCGCATGTTTGTGCCACGGTGTATATCACACTGATTTGTAACCTAGGAGCTCAGATACTAGGTAGGATGGGAGGAAGATGGGGCAAAGGGGAGCAAAAAGGAATCTATCAGGGAAGAGGAATGTAGTATAATTGTTACAGCAAAAGGAGCTTAAGCTGCAAAAGACATGCAATTGCACATGTGGCTAAGGCATAAGCATTTGTTCCTCACTGCCATGATATAACATTTTCAGTCCATGTATTCTAGGCTACATGGCAGCCTTACCACTATCCTCACCCACAAATAATGCCGTGGTCTCTTAAGGTTGCTAGTGACACACCATTAAGGGGCAGCTTCCCTAAGAAACTCCCCCATTCCAGTGGAAATTTCCAACTGTAAACCACTTGAATTCCAATGTGGCACATTTTGAACTACACCCTATCTTGTTGGCATCCTTCAGTCTCGGAAGACTATGGTATCGCGCTCTGAATGGTGGTACTAGAAGAGTGTCCTCTCCAGTGCGCAAAGCCTGGGTAAAGTAGATATGGAGGATAGACTGTTACCCATGCAGCAAATCCCCCCTCTTCACGTCACTGAAATGGTCCAACGGAAAGGCAGAAGCCAATATGGTTGGTTCCAGCGGCGTCGCAGGAGTTGCCAGAACATGACTGTGTTCAGCCGGGAACTGCCTCAGGGTCTCCGGCTCCGGATTTTGCCTCAAAGCAAAACCCTATAGGTAGGACAAATCCCAAGGATTCCACCTTGCTGTTAAAGGATGCAGAATAAATTATCAGCAGGGACTTCCAAACTGCAGAAGTTTGTTTCCCAATCAGCTTTCCTCCTGTGAGGTCCATTGTGTGGGATTTAATTGGTCAACCAATTAATTCATTAGTGTTGCAGGCTAGCCTTGCTTCTCATCAAGCCCAACCTACCCACTGGATGAAGGTCAGTTTCAAATCACATTGTTCGACTTCTCAAAACGTGGCATTCCATGAACTTGGTTCTGTGCATTACAGCATTTGTACTTTTATCAAACAGAGGGGGAAAAAATTGATGCATGCAGGAAGTGGTTAGGCAAGGCCTCTTTGAAGAGGAGATCAAAGCTGCCCCCAAAGTCTTTTAAAACAGCTCTGTGCATGATTTGGAGGTCTTCAAGCAGGTCAAATCCTTTTTTTACCCCAGTCAATGCTGTTTCAGTGATAACATAACCAATGCACCATGCTCAGACAACCACAGATAGATTGCTTACATATTTCAGAACAGAGGCTTTGCTCTGACATTTTGGTGAATGGTTAAATTTGTTCCCCCCTTCGTTTAAAATACTTCAGCTCATTGCCTGCATCTTGATGATGTCGTGCCGGGTGAGGCATTCTTCTGCTGATCAGTTCCCTTAAAATAGGCTAAGGCTTGCAAAAACAGCTTGCTAAATGTCCTACGATGGCAGTTCTTTGCAAGCTTTCCTTCAAGAGGTTTTGCAGTTTCTTTGCTCTCCTTACAGTAGGGTCTACTTAACCCACTAGCTGTTCAAAACTCAGGATACAGCAGCTTTTGATGTGCTTACTTGTAAAAGTCAGCATGAGTGCTCCAAATTGTACAAGGAGCACATTTTCATTATTTTTATCTTTTACCCCAAGAGCATTTTTCTTGCAAACACTCAAAGGTTAGTGGCTCTATAACTTCACCCTTTTAGGACATTGTCAGCGACAGTATGATACATGGTATACCCAAAGCAAAATTTCCAACCATGTCCTTCCTATGAGCAAAAAATTCCTTGGATACATTACCCCATAAACAAAGCCATTTCTCATTAGGGTAACTTCATACCCCAGCTAAGTGCCAACAGTTCAGCTCTGCAAACGTTTATTTCTCCACTCCAGCCATATTATTTCTTCATGCTGGAAAAGTATTCTAGAATGACAAGCATTCTAGAAAATGGCTCACAACTGCCCTTCTTTCAACCAGAAGCAATACAAATGAGTAATTTACACAAAGATCAGCAGCTCTGATTTTTAAACTTCACTAAATGTAGACTTCATTGAATTCTATACACACCTGGAACTAAGTTCCACTGAAATAAATGGGATTTATTTTTGAATAGCCATACGCAGGACTGGTAGATGGGACTCGTCAGCTTTGGAAGGCAGCTCATCTAAGAGAAGGAAACTCTGACCTCAAACTTCCACTGCCTTGTGGCTATATCCAGTTGTGGAAAAGGCTTCAGGAGTCAACCTCGAGGCAAAATCAGGAGCTGGAGTCCCTGAGGCAGTTCGCAGCTGTACACAGTCACGTTCTGGCAACTCCTGCGACACCGCTAGAACCAACCGTATTGGCCTCTGCCTTTCCATTGGACCATTCCAGCGACGTGGAGAGGGGGGATTTGCTGCATGGGTAACAGTCTATCCTCCATACCTTCTTTACCCATGCTTCGCGCACTGGAGAGGACACTCCAACTTCGCCATACGTGGTCGGCACAACACGGGAAGCAGCAGTTTACCGGTTATAAGTCTTCGCTCGATTGGCGTAGAGCGTGACGCCAGGGGCTGCTTCTGACGGTGGGGGAGATCATTGCATCTCATTGGGCAGCTACCGCCCGCCTGAAGCTGGGCAGTCCCCAGCCAGTAAGGTGTTGCCGTCCGTTAACCTCATGGGGTGTGTGGGGTTTAGGGTGAAAACCGACAAGCGGATCGACAACTCTGCACCATGCAACAGAAAACAGAAATTGGCCTTTTCGGGCACACTGGACGCTGTTCCAGAGCTACCGTTCGGAGCGCGATGCCATGGTCTTTTGGGACTGAAGGTTGCCAACGCACAACATGCAGGACTGCCCTGTGAACATGGAGCACAAATGAACTCTACATTTGTGTTTGTTTACAGAACATGTTGTGGTATGTATTGTGAACTCATGGACTTATTGTCAAATACAAGAAATTTTCTTGGGGTTCTGTAGTACAGGCCACCCCATGACCGCTAGGGCTGGGCTGCTGAAGTTCACGCAGCCTCTAGCAATGACATCATTGCTTGGTGCTATGGGCTGGGAGGGTGATGCCAGACCTGCAGCTCTTGGCAATCAGGTACTGAAAGGGCCAGGAAGCTGGTACCAGTGCTTAAAAAGGGCTGGTGCCAAAGAAGGGGAGGAGGGAGAAGGAGCAAGAGGACCATAAGAAGCAAGAATGATGGATAGATGAAGGGTAGAAAACAGGAGAGGCCTGAAGGGATCAACAGGAAGAGGTGGGGCAAGAGCACTTGACTGCAAGTGCAGAGGAGGAAGACATAGAACCACTAACACAGAGGTTAAGAGCAATGGCAAGTGTAGGGGACAAAGGTGACCAGACAACACCCCACTGCTCAGTGGGATAGTTGGAGCTGGGGCTGCGGGGCCTCAGGTAGTAAGATCGTTTGCACAGATCCAGGAGCCTTCATGACCCATCCAATTGGCTGGCACTGCATTCCCCCCAGGCCTGTCCAGGGTGGCGCAACTCTCAGGCTGACCCGGAGAGACTGCATCCTTTGAAGAGTGCTGGAAGATGAAGACCTGAAAGTCCAATTCTGTTTGTAAATTCCATCCCATTCCTGTTTATCCAAAAAGCACAACACAAGATAAGCTGTCCCCAACTGTCACTTCTTATGCCCCAATATCATTTCCCAGGCCATGATACATTGAGGTCCCTCACCCTGAAGGAGAATGCCCTGATGGTGACAGGGTCATTTGTAAACATCATAAGATCTGAAGGTGACCAGTTACTGCTCTAAAGTGTCAATTTTTTTTTTTCCTATTTCAAAATTAGGTTTAAATCTGGAACCCTATTTTAGGCCAGTGTGCAGAAACCTTCATCTAACACTACACCTGTCAAAAGCATCTTTATTTTTGTATGATAAACACAAGTTTGATCTTAAAGATTAAGCCACTATGCTCATATTTTGCAGATCACAATAAACTGGTACTACATTCAGCTTGGCAGGCCACAAGTTGTCATGCAGTCCTGTTCTATATTTGGTCATTTACAGGATCAAATGTTTCTTCTGCAAAGTTCATTCCTGTAAATGGTCAGGCAAAGTAAGCAAAAATGCCACCAAATTTTGGCAGCATTCAAACAATCCTCCCAAACATGCTTTAAAGCACAGCTTTCAAACCTTTATTTGGTTTGTTTTTTTGTGAAGTATCACCTTTGCAAAACTCCCATCTTTCAGCAATTCCACTGACACTGTATGTAGAAGTGAGCCCTATTTGTCCTTGCAGTGATGGCAAAGCTTCTCTGGTTGTTGCTGCCTCCTGATCAAGCCACAACTACCTTCCCCAATCACCAATCCCCACTCCTTTTAAAGGACAGTCATATTTTGCTGGTGGTATTAGGCCAGGTAGCGCACAGTCATGCAATCCCCACAACAAAAGAGTTAGGTATCAGCCGCCATTCAGTGAAGTAGCACCAGTGGTACTTGTAGGTGAAAAACAAAGAGTACTGGCAATAAACCTTATGCTCCTATACTACCTTCTCTTCTTGTGCATACTAAATGCATTACTTTCTGGTTTAAGCAAACTGGTCATGTCAGAATCAACAACCAGTGTGACATAATGACCAACTATAGTTTGGGTTCGCCACAAAGTCACACAAAACTGTGTATGCGAGAGGAAGGACTGGACAAATCTAATTGTTCAAACCTTATTTGGAGGATTATCTGAACACAGCTATTGCTCCTCACTTTGACTTTTACCTCAATTTTAAGCCCAGCTTTTAATGCCTTTAATGTAGCATTAGAAGTTCAAAGCCTGCAAAATGAAAGAGTAGTGGTTGTCACATCTCCATTTCCTAGAAAATCAATTGATGAGCCTTCAAAAAAAAAAGTGTGAACTTCTAAATGAAAAATAGAACTCCTTTCTCTTTGCAGCATCAGATTTCTAGGCTCAAAAATGTGGTTTAGTTTCAAACTGTTGCCTCATTTTCATTCAAAGACTCTTGGACAAAGGCCAGATTCACTTTCAACAGTGCAATTCTAGACATGTTTACTCAGAAGTAAGCTTGCCATATTCATTAGAGTTTACTCTAGCTAAGCATACATAGGACTGCAGCCAACATTCAACAATTAACACACACAGCTAGACCACATGGCAGGAGTCCATAGGGACAATCAACCAGTTTAGGTTTTTGAAAAATATATTCTGTACCAATGGCTTAAGAATTGTACAACATACTTTGAGGCTTACTAAGAGGCATTCTTACCCAATTGCCCATAAAAATTCATGTCCTTGGAAGGACAGACAGACAGACAGACAAGCAGTATAAGGAAAATGACCACAAATCTATATAAACAACAGCTGGGAAATATGCTGCCATGCCAATAGGAAACCCACTGTGTCCATGATCATCCATGAACAGTATAGCATAGCAAGCTAGTACTTTTAATTCATCATGAAGGGTTCAGAAATGGTTTGGAAGCTTGCTTGTTTATAAAAACAATCTCTGTGTGTGTGCTTTTTACTTCATCAGGACACAGCAACTTGAGGAAAGGAGTCTAGATTCTAAAAGTATCCAGGAATCTAGAAGGTTGGCAAGAGGCCATACATTTTTAAAACCAAAAAATTATGACATCTTTGTCATCAATACCTATATTGGTATTGAAATGAGAAAATGTGATTGTAATAAATTTCAGGCAAACTATACATTATAGGACATCAGTTTACTCCTTTATTAAAACTGACCAAGTACAGAATAATTCTTGCTGAATAGTGACTTTGGACAGCTAGGAATAACTTATTACACCAACCTCTTCTAACAATATACATACACAAGAGAGCCAGGGACCTGGCAGTTTAACCTACAATAACTAAATCTTCTGAAGGAAATTCATAATATGGAACTTCAAGGTTGTATGGGGCTGGACCTTTTCGGATTCTGCCCGAGGCATCGTAATGCGACCCATGGCAAGGGCAGTAATAGCCACCAAAATCTCCAGCATTTGCAATGGGTACACAACCAAGGTGGGTGCACACACCAATCAGAATAACCCATTCAGGTTTCTTTACTCTGTCTAAATCATGCTGCGGGTCTCTTAATTCAGCCAAAGTTACTTGAGCTTCCTGATCAATCTCTTTCTGGGTTCTGTGACGTACAAAGAGGGGCTTCCCCCTCCACTTGAAAGCCATGTTCTTTCCTTCGGGAATATCGGACAGCTTAATCTCAATCTTTGACATCGCCAACACATCGGCAGAAGCACTCATGCTGGAAATGAACTGGGTGACAACATTCTTAGCAACATATGCTGAGGCCACACAGGTTGTTGCTGTGATGAAGTAGGAGAAGGCTTTTCTGGTATCGCTGCTGACTTGAGATGATTTTGTGTTGTCTAATACTTCTTGGCGACGGTAGTCAGAGAAGTCAGGCACAGTGACATCGTTGTGGACATAACGGACACTAGCAGGAGCTGCAAAGGAAAGCGAATATCTTTAATTATGCAACTGCCTTTCTCAAGACAAAACATTATACTGGCAAGAGATTTCATCTAAAGCATGTTCTATAAACCACAATCTCAAGAGCATATATTTGTATTCTTGATACTACATATGAGACTTGAGTGATTGTAAGGACCACAGGTGACCAAGAGTCCTTTATTTATTTTGCCTGCAATTATCTCCCAAAGCCAACTCTTCCAAAGACACATTTAAACTACTGATAGTAAACAGTAGAAAAAACACAAAAGCAACCTCTTAGCAATAAAACAAAGGACAAAAAGCCAATGTGGCATTTTGTATTTGAAATTGTTTGCCAAGTCTACTCCTGCAGTTCTTAGTTTTACGTTGACTTCAAGCAACTGTGTTTGAAATTTGAACAAAATTCAAAATGCACTTTTAAATCAACAAGTCAGAGGTTTAGATCAGTTCTATACACTTTATACAGTGTATTCTGTGGACGTTCATGGGCCCATTTACAGCACAACTATGCTAAACTACCTGGATTTACACTAAACCAGGCAAACAGTATACTGGCAACCTTAGCCCTGTTGAAGCAACTGGCTTTAGCAATGAACTGTGATCTGTTTGGTTTATTTAGTAAACAATACAGAAGCAAAGCACAATTTGAGGCAGAGTCAACCAGTAGAAGGGACTCTGGGGAAAAAAAGTTCTCAAGTTAGGAGCTCTGCGCTATGACAGTGGAGAACTGGAGCACTAAGGAAACAGCACTACTCAAACAGACTAAAATAAGTGAAGGACCTGTGCAAGCATGAAACTGAAAAAGGAGGCATCTGAGGAGACAGTAAACACAAGGAAAACTATTCTAACCAGTTGAACTATGAGCCACCTCGAGTGAAACGTTATCCTGGAAACATAGGATCTAAGTCATAGTATAAATAAATACGTGCTTACTCCAAAGTCTCGCTAGTTTCAGTTCCTCTTAAGTAAATGCACAGGACCCCTGTGTGCCTTTGATGTATTTCTTTTAAGACAGTGAATCCTCTGGCACAAGGTACCACCTTTTCATTTATTTAGCTATGTAAATTGCTTTGTGAACTTTGTTGAAAAGTGGTATGGAACTATTTTTTTTAAAATAAATGACAGGACCTACATGAGTTATAATTTCTATATTATTTATTTATCACATTTTTATACTGCCCTTCCTCCAAAGAGCTCAGGGCAGTGTACATGGCTGCTCACCTGCTTTTTTCCTCACAACAACCCTGTGAGGTAAGTGAAGCAGAGAGAAGTGACTGGCCCAAGGTCACCCAGGAAGCTTCATGGCTGAGGGGAGATCTGAACCTGGGTCTTCGAGGTCTGAGGCCACCTCCCAAACCACTACATCACCTTGGTCTCATTCAGGTATTGCAAGGACACCAGCACCAAGAATTAGCAAAAACATGCTTAAAGTAATTTAAGATCTCCTGGGACGTTGTTTGCAGGCAGGATTACAACAGTGTTGGCAACAAGCTAGAACTAATGAATATATAGTCTTTTTACAATTAGCTTTTTCAAAGCTATTTCCTTAGAAATTAAATGAAGTTTGGCATTAAGTTCTAAGATGCTAGAACAAGCTAACCCTCATTAAATTTCAAGGTCTAAAGTTAACAGAAAACTATTTGCATCCAATGAGGAGCTAATGAACCAACACCATTTTAGAAAGTTTAAACCACTCTTAATTTCTTCTAGAGCATATTCTTCTTCCTTGTTAAGTATACAAAAGCATATTTACATTTTAACCTTGTGGCAAATAACCTAATATAGGGTTTTTTAAAAGTCTTAAGTGCATTTTCATAATTGCAGTCGATCCTGCATGTAAGATGGTATTTCTTATCCAACCAGGTTCCAATAGTGGGAAGACACCAGATGTCAGACTTGAATTAAGGTCAAAAGCTAGCGAAGAAGCTTGCTGCTTAGAGGATTCTTACACATTAGGAAACAGCATCAGCAACTTAAAACTTCAGCAAACACATTCTTATGTACACCTGAGATAAGGGATGTCTTTCCTAGGGCTGCAGTAGCTAGCCTCCAGGGGCATGAAAAGGAGATGCAGATCATCCTCCTTCACCAGAAACTGTGCTAAGTGGATCTTCAGGAGAGAATGACAAGTGTCTTATCATACTTAATTCTACTGGTCCAACCAGTCACCCTGAAGTCAACAAGAGCAATTCAAGGAATTGCAAAAGAAAGGCTTCTGGGTGGAATTGCTGAGATACAGCCTATCTGGCTTCAGAACAGAGACTGTATGTAACAATCCTAACCCCTTATGTCAGTGCTTTCCAGCACTGACATAAGGGCAATGCAGCATCAAGGTAAGGGAACAAACATTCCCTTACTTTGAAGAGGCCTCCATGAGTGACACCCAACTGTAGGATGCAGTACATGTCCCATTGGCACCGCTTTGCCAGTGCTGGAAAGCACTGTCATAAGGGGTTAGGACTGCACCCTAAGTTCTCAACTCTACAGTCAGGGATTAGATTGAAGAACAAGGTTCCATCCCTTGTCCTATTTCTAGCATCAAAACTCAGTTCTCACAGTTCCCAATATCTAGTCAACATCAGCAGGACCAGAACAGGCTATGCATACAGAGAAAGGTCAGGCAAAAGCCTTTTCATGGTTTTGTTACATGTTTTGTGAATGAATGTTGGAAAACGTTTACAGTTATCCTATAAATAACATTTGTACTGAGAAGGAACCAATCATGTGAGAACCCCTCCCTGCCAATCTGAAGCAAAACAGCCTAGACGCCTTCATTTATTAAGTAAGCCCCCCCTCCCCAACACAGAAAATCAACCTGTCAAGAGACAAGGCTAGAGTAGAACTCTTCTCCCCATCATTAGCTTTCACCCCATAAAGATTTTTAAAATCATTTGCACAGAAAGCAGTCAGCCATGTGAACCACCTTCCAACAGTTAAACGGGGCAGCTGTTCAGCCACAGGTCCAGAAATGAAAGAGCCCCAAGGCACAATAACCCATATTTTATATGTGTAAGGGAGAGGATGATACAGTACAGAAACCTATCATGCCAAAAGGGAAAAAAGCTAATATAGCCAGAACATGCAAAAGTTGCCTTCTACTGAATGAGCCTATTGGTTCATTTAGCTCAGGACTGCTTACTCTTGACAGCTCTCCAAAGTTTCAGGCCTTCTTCCTTCCTTTTCCAGCCCCATCTGAAGATTATTACTAATATTAAGTTATATACCACTTTTCAACAACCATAAAAGAAATCCTCAATGCAATTTACATGCCTAAAGTCAGAACTGAGAAAATGCCATTAAACATCAAAATTATCATGCAAAACGTAATGCGATCCTATGCGTGGCTTCTCAAATAAAGTCTTCCTGTGTTCAATGGGAACACAGGAAAGTGAGCACTTTCTCTCAGGAAAGTGCACCCACAACTGCAGCCTTCCTATTTGCTACAATATCTTTGAAAGAAATACGCTCAAATCTCACATCTCGGAAAAGCTTTTCTTTACACATTTAAAAGCTATTAACATGATTGCTTCAGATTTTTAGATTGTGAGCACTTTTGGGATTGGGAACTGCGAAATTGATTTTGTCTGTAAACTGTTTTGTGAACTTTTTGTTGTTGTTAAACAGCAGTATATAAACATTCTTCTTGAACAGCAGTGCTCAAAGTGCCAACCACTTCACACTGGGCCTGCACTTTTGGTTCTGGAGTGCCATGTGACTAACAATTCTGAGATCGGGTACACACAATGCTCTGGCCTGTCATGTCTATCAGGGCCCACCTAGGTTTACCAGACTTTTCAAAAAGAAGGTGCAGAAAGAAAAAATGTATTTATTTTTAAGTAATAACTGAAAAAAGACCCTTAATCTCCTTATCTCCTTGCAAACTGCAGCAGCTGAGCTCTTTGTGGGGTAACTAGCAGCTACAGCATCCAGATTTTTGAACAGTTTCAGGGGCTGAGGCAATTAGTTAACTGATCTTTCCATAACCCTTTGGCAAACCACCAAAAAAAAATCAGGTCCCAACCCACAGTTTGAGACCTACTGCTTATACACACATTCCTGGAAGTAAGCCCCACTGAATGCAATGAAACTCATTTCTGAGTAAGCATGCATAGGATTATGCTGTAAGTGACAGCCCCCTGCCCCGTTATAAATAATCTATGAAGGGACTGGGCTCTTTCTCCATGCACAAGGAGCCTGTTGGGGGTCTCTCCCACTGCTGGAGAGTGGTTCTCTTTTCCTGCATCTTCTCCCATGTGGGGAGGAGGGAGAAGATATATGAGGAGGAGGAGGAAGGAGAGGCAGAAAGAGAGAGCCATCAGTGGGGGGAAAAGGGGGAAGGGACAGAGAAAGAGCCACTTGTGGGGGGGGCAGAGAGAGCACCATATATGGAGAGAGGGGCAGAGAAAGGGAGCCACCTCTGGGATGGCAGGGTCACCTGTGGGGGGGGGGGGGGTAGAGAGAGCCACATGTGGGGAGGGGGGAAAGGGGCAGAGAGGGAGGGGCACCTGTGGGGAAGAGAGGCAGAGAGAGAGGCTGCAGGGACAGAGAGAGCGCCACATGGGGGGAGAGCAGAGAGGGAGGGGAGGGCCACCTATGGAGAGGAGGGGAAAGGGGTAGAGGGCCACTTGTGGGGGAGGGGCAGAGAGAGAGCCACCTGTGGGAGGCAGAGGGGGGAGGCCCACCTGTGGGAAGAAGGAGAGAGGTACAGAAAGAGCCATCTGTAGGGGGTAGGTAGAGAGAGCCACCTGGGGAGAGGAGGGGAAAGGGGCAGAGAGGCCACTTGTAGGGGGGCAGAGAGGGGGGAGGCCCACCTGTGGGAAGAAGGGGGAGGGGCAGAGAGAGCCACCTGTGGGGCGTATATAAAGAGAGCCCCCTGGGGGGAGAGAAAAGGGGTAGAGGGCCACTTGTGGGGCAGGGAGCCACCTGTGGGGGAGGGGCAGAGAAGGGAGGGACGCCTGAGGGAAGAAAGGGAGGGCAGAAAGCCACTCGTGGGGAGGGGCAGAGGAGAGAGCCCAGCAGCCCAGGAGACAGCGGCGGGCCCTGCGTGGCTCCAGCCCGAGGTCCCCTGCGAAGGCGGGAGGAAGCCCGGCAGGGGCGCCCAGTCCCCGAGCGGCCCCTCCCGCGCACCGTTGAGGCTGGCGGTGGCGACGAGGCCCCCGCGGGCGGCCTGGCCGCTGAGCGACTCCCGGCAGAGCAGCGGCCGCTTCGGCTCCAGAGGCGGCAGCTTGAAGGCGGCCGGAGCCAGGCCCGGCGCCAGGGGCTTCAGCGGGCCCGGCACGGCGTGCGCCACGGCCGTCAGGTACGGGGCGAACGGGCCGGAGCGGGCGGCCACGGACAACATGGCGGCGGCGGCAGCGACTCTTTCCCCTTACGGCCGGTCACCTTCCAAGCCGGCAACAGAAAGGGCGCATATGCGCGGCGCCCGCCCACAAAGCGCATGCGTACGAGCCGCGCTCTTTGGAGCGTTCTCTCGCGGTCTCCGGGAGACGACGACTAAAGGGTCGTGGCTTCAACTAAGACGTAGAGGAGTATGGGCGGGGCTTAGCCAGAGGGGCGGGGCTTAGAAGTCTCACTGTATCTCCGCGTAGGGGACGGCTTTGGAAGGATGGAGCGGAGCGCGACTGGTTGGGGGCGTGGTTAGCTGGGATGGCCTAGCCCATGGCAAGAGAGGTCGCTTGGAAGGTCTCCGCCCGAGCCCTGCTGTGGAGCGCCAGGCAGTACATAAGAACAGCCCCACTGGATCAGGCCACTGTGAAGTCGAAAACTCTGAGCATGTGCAAAGTGCATATCTCCCTTGCCAGCCTCTGCCTTTTGAGAGTGGGGAATTCCACACACACCCCTACCTCATTGCCTCTGAGCATGTGCAGAGTCTTTGTCTCCCTTGCCAGCCTCAGAACACTCACACACACACCCTCGTTGCCTCTGAGCATGTGCAGAGTTAATGTCTCCCTTGCCAGCCTCAACACACTCACACAGACACACCCTCATTGCCTCTGAGCATGTGCAGAGTGCATGTCTCTCTTGCCAGCCTCAACACACTCCCACACACACACAAATGAATACAGTGGTAATAAAACTCATTGCCTCTGAGGATGTGCAGAGTGCATGCCTCTCCCTTGCCAGCTTCAACACACACAAACACACGCACCCACCCACCCATCTCATTGCCTCTGAGCATGTGCAGAGTTCATGTCTCTCCCTTGCTAACCTCAACACACACACACACACACACAACAAATGAATACAGTAGTATTAAAACTCACTGCCTCTGAGGATGTGCAGAGTGCATGTCTCTCCCTTGCCAGTCTCAACACTCTCTCTCTTTCTCTCTCTATCTCACTCATACACACACAAATACAGTAGTATGAAAAAACTCATTGCCTCTGAGGATGTGCACAGTGCACGTCTCTCCCTTGCCAGCCTCAACACACACACACCTTCTTTGAATCTGGGAATTGAAAAAGTATGAGTTCAGTAGTACTGTATTAGAAAACACTCTGCCTCTGAGGATGTGCAGAGTGCATTTTTCTCCCTGGTCATCTCAACCTCCCTAATTTTACTGAGATCAACACAACTATTATTCAGCTTAGTTCTAGAACAGAGTGCATGATCTTTAGGCAAGTTTGAAATCTGGTACTTCTGTTTAAAAAAAAAATCATATTCAGTACAGGGTCCTTCTGTATCAGTAGCGTAGCTATACAAGTGCAGGGGGTAGCAAATGCACCGGGCTACAGCTGCTGAGAGGGCGACATCAGGGGCTGAAGGGCAACATTGGGGCAACCACGCCCACACGTGAGTTGCCGCTGCAGCGCCGCCAGGCACACTGGCCAGAAGCCAAGTAGAGGCAACGGGCTACACTGTTGTCCCCCCTCAGCAGCCTGCAGTAGGCGGGAGGGAGTGGGGAAGCTCTTTGGAGGGGGTTGGAAAAGCCTCGCAGGAGGCGCGCCACGTGTCTGTCTCCGGCAGAGCCTGGAAGGAGGTCGAGGCGGCGACAGCAGGAGGTGGTGGCGGTGGCAGGGGTAACGCGCCTCCTCCTCCCTCCCTCCAGCTGCTGGCTCTGGTGGGAACAAGGGCAAACGAAGCGGAGACAGTTGGCAGCCCCACCTTGCTTCAGCGCCCGCAGCCCCCTCTGCTGAGAACCAAGAGCCGCCTGAGGGTGCTGAAGCAAGGTGGGGCTGCCAACAGCCTCTGCTTCATTTGCCCCATCCCACCAGAGCCAGCAGCTGGAGGGAGGGAGGAGGAGGCGCATCGCCCCCCCCCCACCTCCTGCAAGGCCTCAGGGCACAATCCCATGTATTTCTACTTAGAAGTAAGTCCCATTGTGTCCAGGGTGAGTCAGGATTGCAGCCTCAGTCAGTCAGGCACAACTTCCTCCCCCAAGACCCAAGTCCTTCTCTCCCCAGCCACAGCAGGAAAGCCTTCCTTTCACTCACCCACTCAGAGCCAATCCAGAGCCAAGCCTACTCAGAAATAAGTCCCAATATAGCCAATGGGGCTTACTCTCGGGAAGGTGTGGAGGATGGCAACCTCAGAGCCCAAGTCTGTGCTGGTCTACTCAGAAGTAAGTCCCATTATAGTCAATGGGACTTACTCCCAGGAAGGTGGGGCTGGGACAGGAGCCTGAGAGCCCAGCCCAGGCAGGTCTACTCAGAAGTAAGTCCCATTATAGTCAATGGGGCTTACGCCCAGGTAAGTACGGATAGGATTGGAGCCTCAGTCAGTCAGGTGCGACTTCCTCCCCCTTGTCTGTTGTGAGTTCTCCTTCCTCCACAATCACTGAACCAGCTAGTGGGTGGTGGGGGGCATGCCCCACCTCCCCTCACACACACAGGGTTTTCCTCAATGTAGCCCATTGCCCCCTGTGGCCCAATGTGCCTGGCTGGTGGGGTGTGTGCCAGTGGTGGTGACTGCTTCTCCCCCCCCCCCCCATGAGCCTGGTGGGGCTCCAGCAGCAGCCCAGTGTAAGACCTCCGAGGTAACGGAGGAATTGGCAGCTTGGCTGTGAGTAGGAGGGAGCTGGTGCTGGGGGGAGGCAGCAAGCAGCTTGGGAGATGTGGCAGATTTTGTACTTTTCCGTTTTTTAAAAAAAAGTGGGCATGAAAGCAAAATCCGGGAGTGACGTCACTTCCAGATGTGACATCACTTCCGGGGCAACATCTTGAACTCTGCACCGGGCAGCAGGATCGTTAGGTACGCCAATGTTCTGTATGAACTACCCTGGTTCACCACAGTGTGCATTTCTGTCTTGTCGTTAAGCAGGCATGTCCAGCTTTCACAACTGGGAATGGGGGGCAAGTTGTGTGACCTCTTTGCATGCAGCTGTGATCTACAAATCACCATCCAAGCTGCAGTGGGGTTGGCTTTGTTTCTTGGGCTTCCAGGTTGCCACCCTTTCCTCGCCTTTCCCTGCTTTCTCCTTTGCAGGGATTGCTTGTGCAGGGACTTGTCTTCCCATTCTTTGTAAAGTGTCACACACACGGATGGTGCAATAATAATAAAAATAATCCAGTATAAGTAGCTTGCAAATCCTGTTGGTAATGAATTGGTATAAGGAAAGTCTTGGATTCATAAATGTTAAGAGTGATTTAATTATATCTGAAGAATTCTGGCTACTGGATGCTCCGTTTGAACAAAGTAATAAATCTCTCCTTCATGATATAACACTTTTATTTCCTTTAGGCATACTCTTTTTCCCCAAACAATAATGATTGGGGGGGAAAATCTTTCCCTGTCTCTCTCCCTCAATCTCTATATGCCTCTTTCAAGTAAAGCAAAAGGTCAATTATAATTTTCTAATTTATCATTGGCAAATAGTGGTAAATCATACATTTTTACAACAGGTTGGATCTACAACAGGTTTGTCACCCAGCTCTGAGCTGCCTCTGATTTCTCCCTACTCGCCCACTCTGTTTGGTCTCACGGGTATTCTTCATGTTCATTGTCAATTCATCAGAATGCTGAAGAATCCCCTAGGAGCTCATTCTCATCATCATGGATTAGCAGAGAGGATGGATACAGTCACTGCAGTTATTATCAGGAATAAAATGGTTGGCCCTGATCCAGTGTCCGGGGTGTCCATTCACATGTTTGCAGCAGGGCTGATCTGTAGTTCAGGGAAGGAGGGAGGAGGACTAAACCCAGCCTCCCCCTCCTCTTCACTATTCTGTCAAATGTAACTGGCAAATGCAACACAGATACAACTCCAGCTGATGGATTTGGGCTGCAAGATCATGCATGCAGAACCCTGTGTGCATGCTCTTCTATCCTCAAGGAGCTACCTTTAGCATTTCACAGGATCCCCTTTTGGGACCATTAGTATCTTGCCTTTACCCTGGTCTCCATTGGACCACATACAGTTACAATGGCATACAGCTACAATGCATGTTCTTTGGGACTGGCAAACATTTGGCTGATAATTAGCAAGAACCCTTGATTCAAACTAGAGCTGCAATGCTTAGTCAATTAGTCCGATCAATTAACAACATTTTAGGTTGTTTGGTGTCCCCAATTACCAATTACCCAGCAGATATTTAATGTAATTATTTTTAATGTGTGTGTGTACACACACTGATATATACACACCAGTACACACAGTATATACATATACTGACATGAACTCACTAGGTGGCCTTTAGAAAACCATTAAGCCTCAGTCTTCCCCATCTGTGAAATGGAGACAACAATATTCCCTTTCTGTAAGGATTGCATCTAGATAATAGATGCGAAGCATTTGGCAGACTCGAAAAAGTATACAAAGATTATGTCTTATTGGTAAGCCCCATACTGATTACACCGGGATTTACTTCTAAAGAAACATGCTTAGGATTGCACTGTCAACACTGGAAGGCACATTCCAAATCTGTTCTTCATGTTGATACAGTTTCTGTATGCACGTGTCATGCATAATCTTTCCCACCAGTAGCAATTCCTTGTCAAGGTAATGCAAAACAAGCAACTGATTGGATGATGGATGTGTGTCAGCGATACAGAAGTAGATTACTGCCAGAGGTTTAGCTTGGGAAAGGAGACAACTTATATACAAAATAATAGAATCTGACATGAAAAGTGCCACGAGCTCATCTTCATTCGTGACACACCACACACTGTGACAGATGGCCAAGCTTGCTCCAGCTATCAAGTTAACTGGCCTGAGTTCTAACTAACAGCCCAATCCTATGTGTGTCTACTCAGAATTAAGTCCCATTAGAGTCAATGGGGCTTACTCTCAGGAAAGTGTGGACAGGATTGGGCTGTTAGGACGCAATCCTAACCACTTATGTCAGTGCTTTCCAGTACTGACTTAAGGGCAATGCAACTCTGAGATAAGGGAACAAACATTCCCTTACTTTGAGCAGGCCTCCGTGAGTGACACCCAACTGCAGGATGCAGCACACATCCCATTGGCACCGCTATGCCTAACTTGCTCACTGGCCTTAGTTCAAGTTACCTTTTTTTTTAAAAAAAAAACGCAGCTGTCCATTTGCAACATGTGGATAATGGTTTTGCACTGGTTTTCACTACTGGGATATTTGTTTGTTTATTAAATTTAAAATGCAGGTACCGCCCTTAAAATGCAGGTAAGATCCAGGATAGCTTTCACATGGTGTAAAATTAAAGTGGTTTCAACAACAGCAAGCATCTCCATCCATGAAAATTCAAGACAAACCAGAACGAGACTGTGCCAAGTTGATAGCAGAGCTGCAAATGCTTACAGAGGAAAAATCCTCACTTGGAAGTTGAATGACAGCAGCCTGCTGAATTTCTCAGGACAGGCCGTTTCACAGGGGATGGAACTAACACCAAGAAAGCCCTCTTGTGGGTTAACACCCACTGTCCTTCCAAGGGAGAGTCTTTCCAAAATATTCTATGAAAACGCCAATTGATGTGTAGGGAGGTGGCTTTGAAAGTAATACCCAGCACCTTGAACTGTGCCCAGAAACACCCTTGTTTGATACAATGCACCTGTACCAACAATTGCAATATGTGGTCACATACCTGACTGTGACTATGGATGGAGCATCAGTCACTAATATGCTTCTATAAAAATTTGGTGCAGTTTTGTCAAGGGTTTGATTTTTTTTAAGCTGTAGCGTAGTGGTGCACCAGAACCCACCTTTTAGAATGACAATCTGTCAGGACACACCAGGAGTGATGTCATTCACCTGGCAGTGATGTCATGGTCAGAAATGACATCATCAAGCAGGAAAATTTTTAACTTTCCCCATATAACAAAAATTAATTACAAAAGTTTACGGTAAGTAAAAATTTAGAAATTTATTTAAAATAAAGAAAAAGCTTCCTAACCCTCCCAAGCAGCTGCTGATCTGTTAAAAAAAAAACTTCCCCAAACATTCCAAAGGCTGCAATTCTATCCACATTTACCCAGGAGTAAGCCCCATTGAATATCATTATTAAAAGCATATCCATAGTAGCCTGTTAAAAGTACAGATCTGTAACATTTCCCCAAATGCAGTCACATACCATGGTAGCATTAAGTCTAATATATTAAAATGCATATTGAAATGAAATGAATGGGGACCCACCTGAAATCGGCTAATGACCCACCTAGTGGGTTCTGATCCACAGTCTAAGAAACACTACTGGAGTTCATTGCCAAGGTACCAGTCATCTAAGGGTTTTCAAAATAGACCTAGCTTTAGGGATGCCAACTTTTTACCAGATTCTGCTTCTGTGCTTTTTACTGAGACTTGTTCTGCCACCAGGAGCAGAATGATAATAACTATCCCCATCCCATAAATAGCTAATTCTTGCAGACAAAAAGCAGCTGATAAAAGCACAGGAGCAGGCTGGGCTATCTTTTTCTTGATTAGATGGCAAACCTGCCTATTCTATTGCCATTCCCCAGATTCTGTTCTTGCTCCTTTTATTTGCTATCATCAACAATTAACATGTACTAGAATTGTAAAGCATTGATATCTTAGTTAATTCACAGTCTGAGGCCTCTCCGAGCAGTAGCCTATGATAATTAAACAATATATCCAAAGCGAGGTGTATGCTGATTAATAAATTACTTGATCCCCAGGTATGAGGAGGAGGGCTGCAATCAATACAATTGCCTAAAAGCTCCAGCTTAGAAATAGTGTAATAAAATGTAAATGAAATGTATTGGGACTTGGCGGTTTTAATTAAAGGGAATGATTAATTGATAATTCAAACAGTATTGATCTACAGCTTTTTTTAAATTCCCAGCAATTTAATTTGTCAAATATAAGCTTGGATAACTGATGATTTGTGCTCCTAATGTTAAAACCGGAGCCCTTCAGCTAAGTAGCACTGGGGAGAGTCTTGTAGGGGACAAGTGCACAGGGCATCCAGGCCACTGGCTTTATGAGACAGCGTAAAGATAAAGATACTTGCTGTTCAGCCGATACACTTATTGTGTATTTCATTTTTATTGCGGTACATGTTACCATCTCAAATACAGACCTGAAACAAAGAGCACCTGGCATTTATATAGCCCACAATAAAATAAAGTGTTTATGATGGGTGGTGTGCATATGGAATCTCTAGACTAGTGCAGTTTGCCTCATCTCATGCCGCTCAGACTGAGGAACTGGGCCTGGACAAACAGTTACACAGAGCCAGCCAAGTCCCTATTGCGTCCTCAGGTCACTGAGTAGCAGCTGGACTGAGCAGCGGTACCATCTCTTGCAAGTAGGGAGTGCTGCAGTGCAAGGAAGACCAGGGCTTGTAAACTCCTCTGGCACCCAAACAGGGAGTCAATTGGACAAGAACCTGATTTGAATCCTTGAATCCAGCCAGACTCTACCAATAAAAAGCGTGCAGGAGAGAGGCACTGATACCAGTAGTGGACCTGCCTTCAAGGCGCTCTGGGGCAAAGATTCATGATGGTGCCACTGTGCACAAAGACCCTGCAGCCCCTTTCCACTCACCTGCAGCACAACGGACCCTCATGTGGCTCTAGGACCAACTGGGGAAGCCGTCTGAGGCTTCCCTGTGGTCTTTACTTCTAGTCCAGTTTCTGACTGCATCGAAAGCTTCAGAAGGCTTCCTCCACGGTCCTAGAGATGTGTGCCCATGGCATTTGCCCTGTTCACTTAATGGCAGGTCCACTGCAGACTGATACTTCAAATGCCCTCCCCCCCAAGCTTTACTTCCCCAATCCATACCCAAAGTGTGCATCACAATGCCTTAGGGCATTGCAGTACATTTGCAGGGGCTCCAGGAGATGCTCCAGTGGCCCTTCCTACCTGTTCCTGTCTGTTCCCTGCAGATTTCGCAAGATCCAAGATGGCAGTGCCCAAATCTCATGGGATTTGGGCACTGCCATCTTGGATCTTGCAATGCAAGGTGGCAGTGCCTGGTGAGCCGGGAAGAAGAGGCTGTGGGGCGTCAAGACCCAAGTAAGTTTGGGAAACACTGCTTTAAGGGGTTGCATTTTTGGCCACCCTGTAAACCATGATGGTACTGAGCAAGTGAAGCACCACCCCAGTACACAGTTCATTTTTTTTTAACCACGTAATAAACTGGGGAGGAAGATAAACATGAATTCCTGACATGAAATTTGGAAGAAGACACATGCAAGTGAAGTGCCTGGGAACCGCAGTCTTATCTGCATCACAGTCTAGCGATCCAGCTTCGGAAAACGGCTGTTGTGCCTTTTTAACGGAGTGTTAGCATTTGGAAATGTCAAGCTGCTTAAAAGAGTCTGTCAGCCAAAGCCACTGAAAAGGTAATTTGCATTCACCCAAACAATGCTAGGAGAATCAAAGTTGTGCGTTAGTTGTGATGCCCTACGACATTGGTTTTGACAAAGGCACCCGGGCTTCAGATCTTCTCTTGGAGGTTTGCTGCCACTTTGGGGTTTCACCCCTTCTATTTTGTGGGGCCAGTTGTGTTGGACAATTAAATCATGTCCCTTGGTGGAACTTAGCACTGTATGGTGTTCCCAGCTTTCCGGGCCTTGGTGCTGGCTACCTAGCAGAAGGTGCTTGTATTGATTAGAGCAGGAAAGCACCTGCTGCATTATCTGATGAGTACATGTGGGTCTGTTAGGATCCGCAGCTTCCCAAAATTGATCCTGTTTCTCCAGCTTCTTCCTTAGGTGAGCAGGGTTGATCTCAAACCCTGTTTGAGCTGCCACTGACAGTACAATCCTATGCATGTCTACTTGGAGGTAAGCCCCACTGTGTTCAATGGAGCTTACTCCCAGGTAAGTGTGTAAAGGATTTCAGCCTCACTCCTATATTACCAGGTTCTACCGCTGTACTCCTGAATACCATCCTAACATCAGATCTTCCCACCTTTCAAGGGTTGGTAGTACTGGACAACACCAATCCCCACCTCATGACATCACTAGGTCCCACCTCTGCAATCTCAGGTTTTTGGATGCCCCTGGTTTCCAACCCTCGTGGAAGAAACCACTAGGCACTCAGGACTGGCCCAAGACTTCTTAGCTCATGAGGCAGTGTACAATCAAATCAATCAATCGATCAGAAACTTTACTGGCATAATTAAACATCACAAAAGCAAGGTGACAATAAAATCTCATCTAACCTACATAAACGATTCCATCTTGTATTGCGCTATGCCTCTTTACAATTTTCTTTAAGAAGATTGCAACATTCTCTGTTGTTCCTGCCTCCATTCCCAAAAGTATATACCGGATTTTATCCAAATTCTCCCAAACCCTCCTATTTATAAAAATCTGCTCTAAATATTCCAGTATCCAAAAAGTTGCATCTGTGATACACCAGCCTCTGCTCTTCCCAGTTGAGGCAAGTGGGGAAGACAGTGTGGGCTCCCCCACCAAAATGCTGCCTGAGGCAACTGCTTCATTTGGCCTCATGGATGGGCCAGCCCTGTAGGCACTCATACACTCCATCACTTACAACAGTCTGAATTCAGTCTTACTATTTTCTGAAATGGAGGGGATGCTTGTGTGGGAAGTCATTTCATGTGGAGAATGATTTCTAATCAACCACCCCCTTCAGCAAATTTCCACATGACACCTTAAACCTCCCCAGAGTTTAAACAGAAGATTTGGGATTTGGTGCCATGGCTTCTGATAAGAAAATACCGAGAGGGGGAGAAAGAGAGAGGAAAAATCATCGGCAGGCACCCAGAGGCAGCCTCGTTATCAGCAGTTCTCATACCCCAAGTTGCTTTATATACTCAGAAAAGTTTCAGGAGTGGTTTGGAAGAGAATTCATGGTGAGAGACAGCTGATTGGAAAACAGACAAAATAGCAGGTACCTTGTGTATGTATGGAGATCCGGCCAGCTGGGTGTTCAAAGGATTGGTCAGAGAGGGGACAGGAAAATAGCAGGTGCTTCCTTTCCCCACACTTCCAGCTCTTGCCCAGAGAGGATATCACCCTTCAGCCATGAGTGGGAGGGAAGGAGGGAAGAAGCAGCTTGTTTGCCTCCTTTCCTGCCTCCACTCCAGGGCCCCCAATGTCCAAAATAGCTTGCTTACGATCCTGTCACTTTACCAGTACTGGATGGAGTGAGACAATTATTTGTATTCTTTTGTAAATTTATTTGTGTAGTGTCTTCAGTGTGCAGGGCAGTGGCATAGCTAGAGGGGGTGCAAAGCGCTAAGTTTTGCAGAGAGCCTCACTGTGGAGTGCAAGCGGCCCCTCCCCCTTCCCTTCAGAGCCATTCCAGGCCGCAAGAGCAAAACGTTTGCATCCCGTTTGCATCCCGTTTGCATCCCGTTGTATAGGGAGCAGTGGTGAGGCAAACGGGATGCAGGGGGGAGGGGCAGGAGAGGGGTTTGTGTGTACCAGGAAGTTGAACAGGGAGCAGTGGTGAGGCAGACGGGATGCAGGGGGAGGGGCAGGAGAGGGGTTTGTGTGTATCAGGAAGTTGAACAGGGAGCAGAGGTGAGGCAAACGGGATGCAGGGGGGAGGGGCACGAGAGGGGTTTGTGTGTATCAGGAAGTTGAACAGGGAGCAGTGGTGAGGCAGACGGGATGCAGGGGGAGGGGCAGGAGAGGGGTTTGTGGGTATCAGGAAGTTGAACAGGGAGCAGAGGTGAGGCAAACGGGATGCAGGGGGAGGGGCACGAGAGGGGTTTGTGTGTATCAGGAAGTTGAACAGGGAGCAGTGGTGAGGCAGACGGGATGCAGGGGGAGGGGCAGGAGAGGGGTTTGTGTGTATCAGGAAGTTGAACAGGGAGCAGCGGTGAGGCAGACGGGATGCAGGGGGAGGGGCAGGAGAAGGGTTTGTGTGTATCAGGAAGTTGAACAGGGAGCAGAGGTGAGGCAGACGGGATGCAGGGGGAGGGGCAGGAGAGGGGTTTGTGTGTATCAGGAAGTTGAACAGGGAGCAGTGGTGAGGCAGACGGGATGCAGGGGGAGGGGCAGGAGAGGGGTTTGTGTGTATCAGGAAGTTGAATAGGGAGCAGAGGTGAGGCAGACGGGATGCAGGGGGAGGGGCAGGAGAGGGGTTTGTGTGTATCAGGAAGTTGAACAGGGAGCAGTGGTGAGGCAGACGGGATGCAGGGGGAGGGGCAGGAGAGGGGTTTGTGTGTATCAGGAAGTTGAACAGGGAGCAGTGGTGAGGCAAACGGGATGCAGGGGGAGGGGCAGGAGAGGGGTTTGTGTGTATCAGGAAGTTGAACAGGGAGCAGTGGTGAGGCAGACGGGATGCAGGGGGAGGGGCAGGAGAGGGGTTTGTGTGTATCAGGAAGTTGAACAGGGAGCAGAGGTGAGGCAAACGGGATGCAGGGGGAGGGGCACGAGAGGGGTTTGTGGGTATCAGGAAGTTGAACAGGGAGCAGTGGTGAGGCAAACGGGATGCAGGGGGAGGGGCACGAGAGGGGTTTGTGGGTATCAGGAAGTTGAACAGGGAGCAGTGGTGAGGCAAACGGGATGCAGGGGGGAGGGGCAGGAGAGGGGTTTGTGTGTATCAGGAAGTTGAACAGGGAGCAGTGGTGAGGCAGACGGGATGCAGGGGGGAGGGGCAGGAGAGGGGTTTGTGTGTATCAGGAAGTTGAACAGGGAGCAGAGGTGAGGCAAACGGGATGCAGGGGGAGGGGCACGAGAGGGGTTTGTGGGTATCAGGAAGTTGAACAGGGAGCAGTGGTGAGGCAAACGGGATGCAGGGGGGAGGGGCACGAGAGGGGTTTGTGGGTATCAGGAAGTTGAACAGGGAGCAGTGGTGAGGCAGACGGGATGCAGGGGGAGGGGCAGGAGAGGGGTTTGTGTGTATCAGGAAGTTGAACAGGGAGCAGAGGTGAGGCAAACGGGATGCAGGGGGAGGGGCATGAGAGGGGTTTGTGGGTATCAGGAAGTTGAACAGGGAGCAGTGGTGAGGCAAACGGGATGCAGGGGGGAGGGGCACGAGAGGGGTTTGTGGGTATCAGGAAGTTGAACAGGGAGCAGTGGTGAGGCAAACGGGATGCAGGGGGGAGGGGCAGGAGAGGGGTTTGTGTGTATCAGGAAGTTGAACAGGGAGCAGAGGTGAGGCAAACGGGATGCAGGGGGGAGGGGCACGAGAGGGGTTTGTGTGTATCAGGAAGTTGAACAGGGAGCAGTGGTGAGGCAGACGGGATGCAGGGGGAGGGGCAGGAGAGGGGTTTGTGGGTATCAGGAAGTTGAACAGGGAGCAGAGGTGAGGCAGACGGGATGCAGGGGGAGGGGCACGAGAGGGGTTTGTGTGTATCAGGAAGTTGAACAGGGAGCAGTGGTGAGGCAGACGGGATGCAGGGGGAGGGGCACGAGAGGGGTTTGTGTGTATCAGGAAGTTGAACAGGGAGCAGTGGTGAGGCAGACGGGATGCAGGGGGAGGGGCAGGAGAGGGGTTTGTGTGTATCAGGAAGTTGAACAGGGAGCAGTGGTGAGGCAGACGGGATGCAGGGGGAGGGGCAGGAGAGGGGTTTGTGTGTATCAGGAAGTTGAACAGGGAGCAGTGGTGAGGCAGACGGGATGCAGGGGGAGGGGCAGGAGAGGGGTTTGTGTGTATCAGGAAGCTGAACAGGGAGCAGTGGTGAGGCAGACGGGATGCAGGGGGAGGGGCACGAGAGGGGTTTGTGTGTATCAGGAAGTTGAACAGGGAGCAGTGGTGAGGCAGACGGGATGCAGGGGGAGGGGCACGAGAGGGGTTTGTGTGTATCAGGAAGTTGAACAGGGAGCAGTGGTGAGGCAGACGGGATGCAGGGGGAGGGGCACGAGAGGGGTTTGTGTGTATCAGGAAGTTGAACAGGGAGCAGTGGTGTGGCAGACGGGATGCAGGGGGAGGGGCACGAGAGGGGTTTGTGTGTATCAGGAAGTTGAACAGGGAGCAGTGGTGAGGCAGACAGGATGCAGGGGGAGGGGCACGAGAGGGGTTTGTGTGTATCAGGAAGTTGAACAGGGAGCAGTGGTGAGGCAGACGGGATGCAGGGGGAGGGGCAGGAGAGGGGTTTGTGGGTATCAGGAAGTTGAACAGGGAGCAGAGGTGAGGCAAACGGGATGCAGGGGGAGGGGCACGAGAGGGGTTTGTGTGTATCAGGAAGTTGAACAGGGAGCAGTGGTGAGGCAGACGGGATGCAGGGGGAGGGGCACGAGAGGGGTTTGTGTGTATCAGGAAGTTGAACAGGGAGCAGTGGTGAGGCAGACGGGATGCAGGGGGAGGGGCACGAGAGGGGTTTGTGGGTATCAGGAAGTTGAACAGGGAGCAGAGGTGAGGCAAACGGGATGCAGGGGGAGGGGCACGAGAGGGGTTTGTGGGTATCAGGAAGTTGAACAGGGAGCAGTGGTGAGGCAAACGGGATGCAGGGGGAGGGGCACGAGAGGGGTTTGTGTGTATCAGGAAGTTGAACAGGGAGCAGTGGTGAGGCAAACGGGATGCAGGGGGAGGGGCACGAGAGGGGTTTGTGGGTATCAGGAAGTTGAACAGGGAGCAGTGGTGAGGCAAACGGGATGCAGGGGGGAGGGGCACGAGAGGGGTTTGTGGGTATCAGGAAGTTGAACAGGGAGCAGTGGTGAGGCAAACGGGATGCAGGGGGGAGGGGCAGGAGAGGGGTTTGTGTGTATCAGGAAGTTGAACAGGGAGCAGTGGTGAGGCAGACGGGATGCAGGGGGAGGGGCACGAGAGGGGTTTGTGTGTATCAGGAAGTTGAACAGGGAGCAGTGGTGAGGCAGACGGGATGCAGGGGGAGGGGCACGAGAGGGGTTTGTGTGTATCAGGAAGTTGAACAGGGAGCAGTGGTGAGGCAGACGGGATGCAGGGGGAGGGGCACGAGAGGGGTTTGTGTGTATCAGGAAGTTGAACAGGGAGCAGTGGTGAGGCAGATGGGATGCAGGGGGAGGGGCAGGAGAGGGGTTTGTGGGTATCAGGAAGTTGAACAGGGAGCAGAGGTGAGGCAAACGGGATGCAGGGGGAGGGGCACGAGAGGGGTTTGTGTGTATCAGGAAGTTGAACAGGGAGCAGTGGTGAGGCAGACGGGATGCAGGGGGAGGGGCACGAGAGGGGTTTGTGTGTATCAGGAAGTTGAACAGGGAGCAGTGGTGAGGCAGACGGGATGCAGGGGGAGGGGCACGAGAGGGGTTTGTGTGTATCAGGAAGTTGAACAGGGAGCAGTGGTGAGGCAGACGGGATGCAGGGGGAGGGGCAGGAGAGGGGTTTGTGTGTATCAGGAAGTTGAACAGGGAGCAGTGGTGAGGCAGACGGGATGCAGGGGGAGGGGCAGGAGAGGGGTTTGTGTGTATCAGGAAGCTGAACAGGGAGCAGTGGTGAGGCAGACGGGATGCAGGGGGAGGGGCAGGAGAGGGGTTTGTGTGTATCAGGAAGTTGAACAGGGAGCAGTGGTGAGGCAGACGGGATGCAGGGGGAGGGGCACGAGAGGGGTTTGTGTGTATCAGGAAGTTGAACAGGGAGCAGTGGTGTGGCAGACGGGATGCAGGGGGAGGGGCACGAGAGGGGTTTGTGTGTATCAGGAAGTTGAACAGGGAGCAGTGGTGAGGCAGACGGGATGCAGGGGGAGGGGCACGAGAGGGGTTTGTGTGTATCAGGAAGTTGAACAGGGAGCAGTGGTGAGGCAGACGGGATGCAGGGGGAGGGGCACGAGAGGGGTTTGTGTGTATCAGGAAGTTGAACAGGGAGCAGTGGTGAGGCAGACGGGATGCAGGGGGAGGGGCACGAGAGGGGTTTGTGTGTATCAGGAAGTTGAACAGGGAGCAGTGGTGTGGCAGACGGGATGCAGGGGGAGGGGCACGAGAGGGGTTTGTGTGTATCAGGAAGTTGAACAGGGAGCAGTGGTGAGGCAGACAGGATGCAGGGGGAGGGGCACGAGAGGGGTTTGTGTGTATCAGGAAGTTGAACAGGGAGCAGTGGTGAGGCAGACGGGATGCAGGGGGAGGGGCAGGAGAGGGGTTTGTGTGTATCAGGAAGTTTTACAGGGAGCAGTGGTGAGGCAGACGGGATGCAGGGGGAGGGGCAGGAGAGGGGTTTGTGTGTATCAGGAAGTTGAACAGGGAGCAGTGGTGAGGCAGACGGGATGCAGGGGGAGGGGCACGAGAGGGGTTTGTGTGTATCAGGAAGTTGAACAGGGAGCAGTGGTGAGGCAGACAGGATGCAGGGGGAGGGGCACGAGAGGGGTTTGTGTGTATCAGGAAGTTGAACAGGGAGCAGTGGTGAGGCAGACGGGATGCAGGGGGAGGGGCAGGAGAGGGGTTTGTGTGTATCAGGAAGTTGAACAGGGAGCAGTGGTGAGGCAGACGGGATGCAGGGGGAGGGGCAGGAGAGGGGTTTGTGTGTATCAGGAAGTTGAACAGGGAGCAGTGGTGAGGCAGACGGGATGCAGGGGGAGGGGCACGAGAGGGGTTTGTGTGTATCAGGAAGTTGAACAGGGAGCAGTGGTGAGGCAGACAGGATGCAGGGGGAGGGGCACGAGAGGGGTTTGTGTGTATCAGGAAGTTGAACAGGGAGCAGTGGTGAGGCAGACGGGATGCAGGGGGAGGGGCACGAGAGGGGTTTGTGTGTATCAGGAAGTTGAACAGGGAGCAGTGGTGAGGCAGACGGGATGCAGGGGGAGAGGCACGAGAGGGGTTTGTGTGTATCAGGAAGTTGAACAGGGAGCAGTGGTGAGGCAGACGGGATGCAGGGGGAGGGGCACGAGAGGGGTTTGTGTGTATCAGGAAGTTGAACAGGGAGCAGTGGTGTGGCAGACGGGATGCAGGGGGAGGGGCACGAGAGGGGTTTGTGTGTATCAGGAAGTTGAACAGGGAGCAGTGGTGAGGCAGACAGGATGCAGGGGGAGGGGCACGAGAGGGGTTTGTGTGTATCAGGAAGTTGAACAGGGAGCAGTGGTGAGGCAGACGGGATGCAGGGGGAGGGGCAGGAGAGGGGTTTGTGTGTATCAGGAAGTTGAACAGGGAGCAGTGGTGAGGCAGACGGGATGCAGGGGGAGGGGCAGGAGAGGGGTTTGTGTGTATCAGGAAGTTGAACAGGGAGCAGTGGTGAGGCAGACAGGATGCAGGGGGAGGGGCACGAGAGGGGTTTGTGTGTATCAGGAAGTTGAACAGGGAGCAGTGGTGAGGCAGACAGGATGCAGGGGGAGGGGCACGAGAGGGGTTTGTGTGTATCAGGAAGTTGAACAGGGAGCAGTGGTGAGGCAGACGGGATGCAGGGGGAGGGGCACGAGAGGGGTTTGTGTGTATCAGGAAGTTGAACAGGGAGCAGTGGTGAGGCAGACGGGATGCAGGGGGAGGGGCACGAGAGGGGTTTGTGGGTATCAGGAAGTTGAATAGGGAGATGTCTAAGAGAAGGAAAACTCTGATTCCAAACCTCCACTGCCTTGTGGCTACATCCAGTTGTGGAAAAGGCTTCAGGAGTCAACCTCGAGGCAAAATCAGGAGCCGGAGTCCCTGAGGCAGTTCATGGCTGAACACAGTCATGCTCTGGCAACTCCTGCGACGCCGCTGGAACCAACCGTATTGGCTTCTGCCTTTCCATTGGACCATTCCAGTGACGTGGAGGGGGGGATTTGCTGCATGGGTAACAGCCTATCCTCCATACCTTCTTTACCCAGGCTTCGCGCACTGGAGAGGACACTCCAACTTCATCATACGGCGTCGGCACAACACGGGAAGCAGCAGTTACCGGTTATAAGTCTTCGCTCGATTGGCGTAGGGCGTAACGCCAGGGGCTGCTTCCGACGGTGGGAGAGATCATTGCATCTCATTGGGCAGCTACCGCCCGCCTTAAGCTGGGCAGTCCCCAGCCAGTAAGGTGTTGCCTCGCCACGGTCCGTTAACCTCATGGGGTGCGTGGGGTTTAGGGTGAAAACCGACAAGCGGATCGACAACTCTGCACCATGCAATAGAAAACAGAAAACTCCTGCCCTAAAGCTGGGCACCTGGAACGTAAGGACAATGACACCTGGCTTCTCTGATGACCTGCAAGCAATAGACGACGCACGCAAAACAGCTGTCATCGACATGGAGCTGAGCAGACTGCAGATGGACTTCGTCACCCTTCAAGAGACTAGGCTGCCAGATTCCGGATCTGTCAAGGAGAGAAATTTCTCATTTTTCTGGCAGGGAAAACCACCAAACAAAACCAGGGAACATGGCGTTGGCTTTGCGGTCAGAAATACCCTGCTGAAATCCATCATCCCACCTACTGTGGGAAGTGAAAGAATTTTTTTCCCTGCAGCTCCAGTCATCAGCAGGACCTGTCACTCTCATCAGTACTTATGCACCGACTCTGTTGTCTCCAGCAGAAGCCAAAGACAAATTTTATGATGACCTGGCCACCACTATCAAGAAGATCCCCGTAAAAGAGCCATTGTTCATCCTCGGCGACTTCAATGCTAGAGTTAGTGCTGATAACAGTTCGTGGCCCACTTGCTTAGGTCAGTTCAGCACTGGGAAGATGAACGAAAATGGCCAACGCCTGCTAGGGTTTTGCTGTCATCACGGTCTCTGTGTCAGCAACACGTTCTTCAACACGAAGCCCCAACATAGAGTCTCTTGGAGACACCCAAGATCAAAGCACTGGCACCAGCTCGACCTGATTTTCACCAGACGCTCCAACCTTCCCAGCATCAAGATCACACGCAGCTATCAGGGTGCTGCCTGCAACACCGACCACTCGCTGGTGTGCAGCAGAGTGAAACTGCAAACAAAGCGACTGTACCACACAAAAAAGGAAGGAAGACCTCGCATTGATACGAGCAAGACCCGGGATCAGAGTAAAGTGGAAGAATTTGCACGAGCGCTTGAGGAATCTCTTCCAGGCCCGGTCGATGCAAATGCATCCAACAGATGGGAACATTTCAAGAATGCCGTTTACAACAACACCTTGTCCATATTTGGCAAGAAGACCAACAAGACAGCAGACTGGTTTGAAGCCCACTCTGAGGAGTTGACACCAGTCATTGAGGAAAAGAGGAGAGCTCAAGCAGCATACAAGGCCTGTCCCAGTGAGCGCAACCTGCAGGTCCTCCGAGCTGCTCGCAGCAGAGTCCAGCAGATTGCCAGGAGATGTGCTAACGACTACTGGCTCCAGATCTGCTCCCAGATACAGATAGCAGCTGACACGGGCAACATCAAGGGGATGTATGACGGTATCAAGCAGGCCGTAGGTCCAACACAGAAGAAAATTGCCCCTCTGAAGTCTGCCACAGGCGAGGTCATCCAGGATCGGACGCAGCAGATGGAACGCTGGGTGCAGCACTATTCTGAGCTATACTCCAGAGAAAATGTAGTCACCGAAGAAGCACTGAACAACATTGAGTGCCTGCCTGTGCTGGAGGAGCTTGACAGTGAACCAACCCTAGAAGAACTTCACGTGGCCCTGGACTCCCTTGCCTTTGGCAAGGCACCTGGAAAAGACAGCATCCCTGCTGAAGTCCTAAAGTGCTGGAAAGAGATCATCACAACTGAGCTGCATGAAATCCTCTGTCTCTGCTGGAGAGAAGGTGGAGTACCTCAAGACATGAGGGATGCAAACATCATCACGCTGTACAAGAACAAAGGCGACAGGGGTGACTGCAACAACTACCGTGGCATCTCTCTCCTTAGCATTGTAGGAAAGTTGTTTGCCCGAGTTACACTAAAGAGGCTCCAGGTACTTGCAGAGAGTGTTTATCCAGAATCACAGTGCGGATTCCGAGCCAACAGGTCCACCACTGATATGGTATTCTCCCTTAGACAACTGCAGGAGAAATGCAGGGAACAACGACAGCCACTCTTTATAGCCTTCATAGATCTCACGAAGGCTTTTGACCTGGTCAGCAGGGATGGCCTCTTCAAGATTCTCCCCAAGATTGGATGTCCACCCAGGCTCCTCAGCATCATCAGATCCTTCCACATGAAGGGCACTGTTGTCTTCGATGGCTCCACATCAGACCCCTTTGACATCCAAAGCGGCGTGAAGCAGGGCTGTGTTCTTGCACCAACCTTGTTTGGGATTTTCTTCACTGTCCTGCTGAAGCAGGCCTTTGGAACTGCAACAGAAGGCATCTATCTCCGGACCAGATCAGATGGAAAGCTCTTCAACCTCTCCAGACTGAGAGCAAAGTCCAAAGTCCAGCTGAAATGTCTGCGTGACTTCCTCTTTGCCGACGATGCAGCTAACACTACCCACTCTGCCAAAGATCTCCAGCAGCTCATGGATCATTTTAGCAAGGCCTGCCAAGATTTTGGACTGACGATCAGCCTGAAGAAAACACAGGTCATGGTTCAGGATGTGGACTCACCTCCCTGCATTACAGTCTCTGCACATGAACTGGAGGTTGTCCATGACTTTGTGTACCTTGGCTCAACTATCTCCGACACTCTTTCTCTTGATACCGAGCTAAACAAACGCAACGGTAAAGCAGCTACCATGTTTTCCAGACTCACAAAGAGAGTCCGGTCCAACAAGAAGCTGACAGAACATACCAAGATCCAGGTCTACAGAGCTTGCGTCCTGAGTACACTTCTGTACTGCAGCGAGTCATGGGCTCTTCACTCACAACAGGAGAGGAAACTGAACGCTTTCCACATGCGCTGCCTCCAACGCATTCTCGGCATCACCTGGCAGGACAAAGTTCCAAACAACACAGTCCTGGAACGTGCTGGAATTCCTAGCATGTACGCACTACTGAAACAGAGACGCCTGCGTTGGCTCGGTCATGTCGTGAGAATGGATGATGGCCGGATCCCAAAGGATCTCCTCTATGGAGAACTCGTGCAAGGAAAGTGCCCTACAGGTGGACCACAGCTGCGATACAAGGACATCTGCAAGAGGGATCTGAAGGCCTTAGGAGTGGACCTCAACAAGTGGGAAACCCTGGCCTCTGAGCAGCCCGCTTGGAGGCAGGCTGTGCAGCATGGCCTTTCCCAGCTTGAAGAGACACTTGACCAACAGTCTGAGGCTAAGAGGCAAAGAAGGAAGGCCCATAGCCAGGGAGACAGACCAGGGACAGACTGCACATGCTCCCAGTGTGGAAGGGATTGTCACTCCCGAATCGGCCTTTTCAGCCACACTAGATGCTGTTCCAGAACCGCCTTTCAGAGCACGATACCATAGTCTTTTGAGACTGAAGGTTGCCAACTAACCTAACCAGTGCAGGAATTGAACCCTGAATACCAGTTGCAGGGGTGCAACAGTGGGAGAGAGTTTTGTCCAGTGGCATCAGTAGACTTGGTGTCATCCAGTACACGAGTGGTGTCACCCCCATGGCCCTGCTTCTTCCAGTCTCACTTTGGCCCCATCCTCTTGTGAGAATGGAGACTGTTTTGCAGACCAGCCGCCTGCCATGGCAGTCCCAGGCCAGCTGCCCTGGTATCATCCCTCCTGGTCCCAGTGTGGTCCACACCTGGCTAGTGATGCATTGGTCTGCCTTTCTCTTCTGCATGTGAGCTTACCAGAGGCAGCTGTTGGGCCACAGTGGGAAACAGGATGCTCGACTAGATGAGCCTTTGGCCCAATCCAGGAGGGTTCTTCTTCTGTTAACCAGCCAGCCAGCAGCATCCCAGCAGGCACACACCTCTTTTTCCTGGACTGCTTGCTCCACATTTTATTCCTGCTCAAAGCTGCTCGGCAGAGGTGGTATACCTGGGAGACCCCACTGCAGCTTTCCTCTTGCAGAATTTGGTCAAGATAGCCAACACTCTACCAAAGGGACAAGGAAGAGAAAGAAGTCAAAGCAATGGCTACCCAGATGCTTTTGAAGAATGAGTTACTTGAGCGCGAGTTAAAAACGAGAGGAAAATGAAACCATTGAAACTGAGTAGAAATCACAGAGCCAGGCAGCAGAGACTCGCAAGAATGGCCAAGTGGACAAAAGGAGGCCGATATGCAATCGGACGCGTGGAAGCGCTCATCGTATTAAGGGAAAAAAACACCCACAACAACAACCCTGGAACACTCACAAAAGCTGCCCAACCAAGCAAGAGCCAGAGGCAAGATAATAATTGCTGCAAGCGGCTTCAGCGATTGCTCAACCAGCCAAGCACCAAAGGCTAAATAAAGTCGCCTGGAGCATCATCAAAGATCGTTGTAAGAATGCCAGTTGAAGGAGGGTGGCAGCGGGGTAGGGAAAATGGGGCCTTTTTTAAAACCTTCCCCACACTTTGGAATACACAAATCCTCTGAATCTAAATTTAAGTCTGGGGCTGCAAGAAGTTCCCTGTTTTATATGGCGTCTCTTATTCGGAAGGATTCTTCTTGATCATGGAAGAAAAGAAACTCTCTGAAGCTGGAGTTCTTTAATTGAAAGGGGTGGCTCGATTCAGTACTCTTCTGCCAAGCGGCAGGAGAACTGCAGGGACGGCCTCTTTGCGGGATCCATCTCCTTTTAATGAGAAACCCCCAAGGACTGCTGGTATGCTTGTAATAGCTCTCCATACTCTCTCTCTCTATACAAGCAAAGCATATGGGCAGGAGAAGGACTCGTCAAACCAACAGCTTGAGTGTCAGATTCCTGTGTCAGATTCCCCCAGAGCACTATCTCCAACGTACACACAGAGATGCATCCCATGTAGTTCATTCTACTAAACTCCTAGCTCACTGCCTAGGGCTGCAGTCCTATGCACACGTACATGGGAGTAAGCTCTATTCAAAATACTCAGATTTATTTCTGAGTAGACAGGTATAGGATTGCGCTGTATGTCTCTCCTGTCCCAGATTCACTCTGTTAACTGCTGTTTCTCTGCCTTTTCCATTAGATGAGGGCTCTAACATTCCAAGGGCTTTCCAGCCATTAAGGAACTTTCATCCCCTTTTGTTAACAGTTACATTTCACTTTAAATGTTCCATAGAGCCTTTGAGGCCTTGATTTATATTGCGCTGTTCTTTTTTCTTCTTCTTTGTAATTTGTTAATTACACTGTTTTGATATTTTTATGGTTTTAATTTTTCAAAAATATGGAACCTATTTTATCGTTGAGTGTCTTGAGTGCCTCCCTTGCAGGAGGGGAAAGAAGGGATGGAAATATTGTAGGGTAAATAAATGGGGCCTGATCCCCTGCCAGGTGCCTGTCTCAA